>NC_064435.1:793149-856717 GCF_023343835.1 Lagopus muta
CTGGCATGGGACCAGTATGGGTCTGGCATGGGACCAGTATGGGACCAGTATGGGTCTGGTATGGGACCAGTATGGGTCTGGTATGGGACCGGTATGGGTCTGGTATGGGACCGGTATGGGTCTGGTATGGGACTGGTATTGGTCTGGTATGGGACCGGTATGGGACCAATATGGGTCTGGTATGGGTCTGGTATGGGACCGGTATGGGTCTGATATGGGACTGGTATGGGACTGGTGTGGGTCCGGTATGGGACCGGAATGGGACCGGTATGGGTCTGGTATGGGACCGGTATGCGACTGGTATGGGACCGGTATGGGTCTGGCATGGGACCGGTATGGGTCTGGTACGGGACCAGTATGCGACTGGTATGGGACCAGTATGGGTCTGGTATGGGTCTGGCATGGGCCCAGTTTGGGACTGGTATGGGACCGGCATAGGCTCTGTATAGAACTGGTATGGGCCCTGTATAGGAGCAGTATGGGCCCTGTATGGGTCTGGTATGGGACCGGCACGGGCTCCATGCGGGTCCGGTACGGCGCCGGCACTCAGAACTGCGGGCCCGTCCTTGAGTTCGGCCCGGTCCCACAGCCACTGTGCACCGGGTCCAGCCGTAGGCCCGGATCGGGCCCAAAGCGCGGCCTACACGCTGCCGACCCCCTCAAGAGCCTCGTCCGAGCCGGGCCGCGCTGCCAGGACGCGGCCCGAGCTCCCCCGGTTCTGCTCCGCGTTCCCCGGCGGTGTTCGTTTCGGTTCCGGACGCCGAGGCTGACGGGGCCGGAGTTGAACCGCGCGCAGGCCGAGTGCTCGCTCCCCGCGGACTGCATTTCCCAGCGCGCCCTGCGGCGCCGCGCCGCGCTATGCAGGGCGGAAGGGCCGCAAAGCACGCTGGGAGATGTAGTCCGCAATAAGGGGGGGGGGGGGTCGTCGCGCGATGGCGGAAGCCTTCCGAGCGGACTCACCGGTGTCTCCCGGTCCCGGTGCGGCCTTCTGGCGGCGGTGCTCCTTCAGGCTCGGGGCGTGCGTAAGGGGCAGCGTCTCCGGGAAAAGCTCGAGGAGGGCGAGTGGGCTTCGGCCGCCGTCCGCCGTCTCACCCCGGCCCGCCGGGCCTCCGCCCACCCCGACATGGCCGCGGAGTGCTCGGGACGCAGCGAGCGGCTGAGGGAGATCTGAGGGATCCCCGAGCGGCGGCGAAGCGAGCGGCGACCGAGCGTTTCCTCAGGCGGCGGCGGACGACAACAAGCGGCCAGGCCCCACCCGTCCGTCCCGAGCGGAGCTTGGCGTCCCGCTCCTTCCCATTGGTTTACCGCCATGTCAATCACAACGCTTCTATGCTTTTATTGGTTGATCGGAGTGTCACTCAGAGCGGCTAAGTATCTCTGGCATCCTATTGGCTGAGCGGAGTGTCAGTCAGCGGAACGCGCCCGCCCTCCGAGCGGACCCCGCCGAGCGCACCCCATAGGCCGCAGCGCTCCGCGCGTTGATTGGCCGCTGGGGACAAAGACGGAGGAAGCGAAGCCAATCACAGGCCTGGAAGGGCGGGGCGATCGCCCCGAGACTGTAGCGGTGGCCCCGGGCCCAGCGCAGGGGCGTAACCCTCCGGGTCCGCAGCCCGGGGACCCGCAGTGCCCCGGTAAGGGCCGAGCAGCTCGGTCTGAGCCCTCACGGAGCGGCCCCTGCCGGAAAGCTGAGCGCCTTCCCACCCGTTTTTTTCCGGTTGCAGTCCGGAACCTTCCTCGCGAGCCGCGTTTCCGGTCGGATCCCATTTCCGAACCTCTCGCGTTTTTGGTCGGAGCGCGTTTCCGCCCGGACCGCTGAGCGGGCGGAAGTTCCGGGAGGAGGCGGCGGCCATGGCTCTGCCCGGAGCCCCCGGCCCGGCCCCGGCAGCGGCCCCCGCGCCGCCGCCTCCACCCACGGTGCTGATGGCGGTGCGGGTGGGGGTACCGCAGCCGCCCCGCGTCCCCCCGCCGCCCGCCGCCGCCCTCCGCCTGCAGCTCAGCGTGGAGCCCGCGCCCGGCGGGCAGCGCCGCTTCCGGCTCGGCCTGAGGCAGGAGGAGGCGGCAGGAGGCGCGGTGAGAGCCGGCGGGGCGGGGGAGGGGAGGGGGCGGGGCGGGATGGATGGGGAACCCACGGGGCTCGGCCCGGCGCTGCCTCTGCCCGGTGCTGCCCTTCTCAGTGCTGTTGTTCCCCCCGGTGCTGTTGTTCCTCCTGCGCTGCTCCTCCCGGTGCTGTTGTTCCCCGGTTCCCCGTGGCGTTGAATCCCCGCATCCCTCTGGCGCCGGTTTCTGAAGGCCCTTCATCCCCACTGCAGTGGCTCCCCGGTTCCCTCTGCCATCGCCCCACCGTTCTCAGTTCCTCATGATGTCACCACCCACTTCCCCATGGCACTGGATCCCCTGTTCCCCATGGCACTGGATCCCCTGTTCCCTATGGCATCAGGTCCCCGGTTCCCTATGGCATCAGGTCCTCAGTTCCCTATGGCATCAGGTCCCCTGTTCCCTATGGCATCAGGTCCTTGGTTCCCTATGGCATCAGGTCCCTGGTTCCCTATGGCATCAGATCCTCAGTTCCCTATGGCATCAGTTCCCCACTTCCCCATGACATCAGATCTGTAGTTCCATATGGCACTGGATCCTCAGTTCCTCATGGTGTCACCCCCCACTTTCCCATGGCACTGGATCCCTGGTTCCTTATGGCATCAGGTCCCTGGTTCCCTATGGTGCCTGCTTCCTTATGGCATCAGGTCCCTGGTCCCCTGTTGTGCCTGGTTCCTTATGGCATCAGGTCCCTGGTTCCCTATGGCATCAGGTCCCTGGTCCCCTGTTGTTCCTTGTTCCCTATGGCATCAGGTCCCTGATTCCCTATGGTGCCTGGTTCCCTATGGCATCAGGTCCCTGGTTCCCTATGGTCCCTGGTTCCTTATGGCATCAGGTCTTTGGTTCCCTATGGTCCCTGGTTCCTTATGGCATCAGGTCCCTGGTTCCCTGTGGTTCCTGGTTCCCTATGGCATCAGGTCCCTGGTTCCCTATGGTCCCTGGTTCCCTATGGCATCAGGTCCCTGGTTCCCTATGGTGCCTGGTTCCCTATGGCATCAGATCCTTGGTTCCCTATGGTGCCTGATTCCCTATGGCATCAGGTCCCTGGTTCCCTATGGTCCCTGGTTCCCTATAGCATCAGGTCCCTGGTTCCCTATGGTGCCTGGTTCCCTATGGCATCAGGTCCTTGGTTCCTTATGGCATCAGATCCTTGGTTCCCTATGGTGCTTGGTTCCTTATGGCATCAGGTCTTTGGTTCCCTATGGTCCCTGGTTCCTTATGGCATCAGGTCCCTGGTTCCCTATGGTCCCTGGTTCCCTATGGCATCAGGTCCTTGGTTCCCTATGGTGCTTGGTTCCTTATGGCATCAGGTCTTTGGTTCCCTGTGGTCCCTGGTTCCTTATGGCATCAGATCCCCGCTTCCCCATGACATCAGGTCTCTGGTTCCATATGCCGTCGGATCCTCAGTTCCTTATGGTGTCACCCCCCACTTCCCCATGGCACTGGATCCCCTCTTCCCCATGGCACTGGATCCCTGCTTTCCCCTCACATTGGATCCCCTGTTCCCTATGGCATCCGGTCGTTGGTTTGCTATGGCACCAGATCCCTGGCTCCATATGGCACTGGATCCCCGGTTCCCCATGGCACCAGATCCCTGCTTCCTTGTAGCATCAGGTCCCCATTTTCCCATGGAATCGGTCCTCAGTTCCCCATGACATCGGATCACCGGTTCTCTGTGGCGTTGGATCCTCAGTCACCCCCCTGTTCTCTCTGGGATCAGATCCCCGCTTCCCCATGGTCTCTGAATCCTGGTTCCCAACGGCCTTGGATCCCCATTTCCCCATGGCATCGTGTCCCTGGTTCCCCACGGCCTCAGATCCCTACTCCCCACCTCCTTGGCTCCCTGCTTCCCTGTGGCATTGGATCCCCAGCTCCTCATGGCATTGGATCCCCAGTTCCTCATGGCATTGGATCCCCAGTTCCCCATGGCGTTGGATCCCCAGCTCCTCATGGCGTTGGATCCCCAGTTCCTCATGGCGTTGGATCCCCAGTTTTCCGTGGCCCTCATGGCACTGGTTCCCCACTTCCCCATGGCGTTGGATCCCCACTTCCCCATGGCGTTGGATCCCCAGTTCCTCATGGCGTTGGATCCCCAGCTCCTCATGGCGTTGGATCCCCAGCTCTTCATGGCATTGGATCCCCAGCTCCTCATGGCAGTGGATCCCCAGCTCCTCATGGCATTGGATCCCCAGCTCCTCATGGCGTTGGATCCCCAGCTCCTCATGGCGTTGGATCCCCAGCTCCTCATGGCATTGGATCCCTGGTTCCCTGTGGCCTCAGTTCCCCACTGCTTCGGATCCATTGTGCCCCATGGCCTCAGGTCCCCATTGCCCCATGGCTTTGGATCCTCGGTTCCCCACCTCCTTGGGTCCCATGTTCCCCACATCCTCAGGTCCCTGGTTCCCCCATATCCTCTGGTCCCCCGTTCCCCACATCTTCGGGTCTCCACATCCTCAGATCCCCCGTTCCCCACATCCCCAGTTCCCCACGTCCTCGGGTCCCCCGTTCCCCCACATCCTCTGGTCTCCGGTTCCCCACATCCTTGGGTCCCCATTTCCCCCACATCCTCAGGTCCTCCATTCCCCACATCTTCAGATCCCCACATCCTCGGGTCCCCCGTTCCCCATATCCCCAGTTCCCCACATCCTCAGGTCCCTGGTTTGCCCACATCCTCTGGTCCCCTGCTCCCCACATCCTCTGGTCCCCACATCCTCGGATCCCCACTTCCCCACGTCCTCAGGTCCCCACTTCCCCATATCCTTGGGTCCCCATTTCCCCCACATCCTCAGGTCCTCCATTCCCCACATCTTCAGATCCCCACATCCTCGGATCCCCACTTCCCCACATCCTCAGGTCCCCACTTCCCCACATCCTCAGGTCCCCATTTCCCCCACATCCTCAGGTCCTCCATTCCCCACATCTTCGGGTCCCCACATCCTTGGGTCCCCTGTTCCCCTCATCTTCAGATCCCCACATCCTCGGGTCCTCCATTCCCCACATCTTCAGGTCCCCACATCCTCGGATCCCCACTTCCCCACATCCTCTGGTCCCCTGTTCCCCACATCTTTGGGTCCCCACAGCCTCGGGTCCCCGGTTCCCCCACATCCTCTGGTCCCCCGTTCCCCATATCTTCGGGTCTCTACATCCTCAGATCCCCCGTTCCCCATATCCCCATTTCCCCCACATCCTCAGGTCCTCCATTCCCCACATCTTCAGATCCCCACATCCTCGGGTCCCCGGTTCCCCACATCTTCGGGCCCCCACATCCTCAGATCCCCACTTCCCCACATCCTCAGATCCCCACTTCCCCACATCTTCGGGTCCCCCGTTCCCCACATCCTCAGGTCCCCATTTCCCCCACATCCTCAGGTCCTCCATTCCCCACATCTTCGGGTCCCCACATCCTTGGGTCCCCTGTTCCCCACATCCTTGGATCCCCACTTCCCCACATCCTCAGATCCCCACTTCCCCACATCCTCAGGTCCCCAGTTCCCCACATCCTCCGGTCCCCCGTTCCCCACATCTTCAGGTCCCCACATCCTTTGGTCCTTGGGTCCCCTGTTCCCCACATCTTCAGGTCCCCACATCCTTGGGTCCCCCGTTCCCCACATCTTCAAATCCCCACATCCTCGGGTCCCCAGTTCCCCACGTCCTCAGGTCCCCACTTCCCCACATCCTCGGGTCCCCATTTCCCCCACATCCTCAGGTCCTCCATTCCCCACATCTTCGTGTCCCCACATCCTCTGGTCCCCCGTTCCCCCACACATTTTCAGGTCCCCAGTTCCCAGTGGCCTTGGCTCCCCATTTCCCCCCGCCGTTGGCTCCGCTCTTCCTGGTGGCACCTGGGGATCCCCGGTTGGAGATCTCAGATCTCTTCTCCGCTCTTCATTGGGGTCCCTATGAAAACACCCGTGATGCTTGGGGGGTCCCCAGGGGTGGGGAGCAGGCAGTGGGTTCACCTCCTGCCCCATGGTGCCCCCCAGAACCCCACAGGCAGTCAGATGGGAGAGCTGGGTTGCGAGGGGTTGGCTGTGCGCCGGGAGGGACGGCGTCCCGCGTCCGTCTGTCCTGCCGTGGGGCCTCGGCACTGCAGCAGCGCGTGATGCCGAGAGCTCAGGGGCTGCTGCCAAATCGAGGGCCTCACCTTCCAAAAATGGGGCAGGGATGGCAGCGTTCCTAGGGCCAAAAAGGGAAGGAGTGGGGCAGGGCGGATGGGAGCCGCCCCAGCTGTTCATGGGGGTTTCCCATTGATTTTTTTACCTCCCCTCCTCATCTCTGCTGCCCTGGTGGAGCCAAGGCCGAATTCGAGTGGGCAGAGTGGTGCTGTGTGGGCAGAGCTGGGTCCTGGCAGGACAACGAGCCGTGTTTCCTTCTGGTCCTCGTTGTTGTTTTCAACTAACAGAGCTTCCACGGTTCTGTGATCTTCAAGGACCCTTCCAACCCAAACCCTCCATGGTTCTGTGGTCTTTAAGGACCTTTCCTACTATTCCATGGCTCTGTGATCTTCAAGGACCCTTCCAACCCAAACCCTCCATGGTTCTGTGGTCTTTAAGGACCTTCCCAACTATTCCATGGCTCTGTGATCTGCAAGGACCCTTCAACTCATCCCAGTCATTTTGTGGCTCTGTGATCTTGAAGGACCCTTCCAACCCGACCATTCCATGGCTGTATGATCTTGAAGGACCCTTCCAATCCAACCCATCCCACAACTCTGTGATCTTGAAGGACCTTTCCAACACAACGCATCCTATGATGATCTGTAAGGACCTTTCCAGCCCAGCCTTACCATTCCATGCCTCTGTGATCTGCAAGGACCCTTCCAAGCCAGCCCATTCCACGGTTCTGTGATCTTCAAGTACCCTTCCAACCCAAACCCTCCATGGTTTTGTGGTCTTTAAGGACCTTCCCAACTATTCCATGGCTCTGTGATCTGCAAGGACCCTTCAACTCATCCCAATCATTTTATGGTTCTGTGATCTGTAAGGACCCTTGCAGCCCAACCTTTCCATGATTCTACAATCTTGGAGGCCTCTTCCATCCCAACCTTTCCATGGCTCTGTGATCTTTAAGGACCTCTCCATCCCAAATATTCCATGGTGCTGTGATCTTTAAGGACCCTTCCAACCCAATGCTTCCCATTGCTCTACAGCCTTTAAGGTCCCTTCCATCCCAACCTTTCCATGGCTCTGTGATCTTTCAGGACCTTTCCAACCCAACCACTCCATGGCTTCACAGCTCTGTAATCTTTCAGGACCTTTCCAACCCAACCACTCCATGGCTCTGTAATCTTTCAGGACCTTTCCAACCCAACCATTCCATGGCTCTGTTGTCTTTTAGGACCTTTCCAACCCAGCCACTCCATGGCTCCATTGCTCTGTGATCTTTCAGGACCTTTCCAACCCAACCACTCCATGGCTCTGTGATCTTTCAGGACCTTTCCAACCCAACCACTCCGTGGCTTCACAGCTCTGTGATCTTTCAGGACCTTTCCAACCCAACCATTCCATGGCTCTGTTGTCTTTTAGGACCCCTCCAACCCAACCACTCCATGGCTCCATGGCTCTGTGATCTTTCAGGACCTTTCCAACCCAACCACTCCATGGCTTCACGGCTCTGTGATCTTTCAGGACGTTTCCAACCCAACCATTCCATGGCTCTGTTGTCTTTTAGGACCCCTCCAACCCAACCACTCCATGGCTCTGTGATCTTTGATGACCTTTCCAACCCAACCACTCCATGGCTTCACGGCTCTGTGATCTTTCAGGACCTTTCCAACCCAACCATTTCATGGTTCCATGACAAAATGTTCCTCAAGGACCTTTCCCACTCTCCCATTCCATGGCTCTGTGATCTTTCGGGACCTTTCCAACCCAACCGTTCCATGGCTCTGTTGTCTTTTAGGACCCCTCCAACCCAACCACTCCATGGCTCTGTGATCTTTCAGGACCTTTCCAACCCAACCACTCCATGGCTTCACAGCTCTGTGATCTTTCAGGACCTTTCCAACCCAACCACTCCATGGCTTCACGGCTCTGTGATCTTTCAGGACCTTTCCAACCCAACCATTTCATGGTTCCATGACAAAATGTTCCTCAAGGACCTTTCCCACTCTCCCATTCCATGGCTCTGTGATCTTTCGGGACCTTTCCAACCCAACCGTTCCATGGCTCTGTTGTCTTTTAGGACCCCTCCAACCCAACCACTCCATGGCTCTGTGATCTTTTAGGACCCCTCCAACCCAACCACTCCATGGCTTCACAGCTCTGTGATCTTTCAGGACCTTTCCAACCCAACCATTTCATGGTTCCATGACAGAATGTTGCTCAAGGACCTTTCCCACTCTCCCATTCTGTGGCCCTGTGATCTTTAAGGACCGTTCCACCCCAACCACTCCATGGCTCCATGGCTCTGTGATCTTTCAGGACCTTTCCAACCCAACCACTCCATGGCTCCATGGCTCTGTGATCTTTCAGGACCCTTCCAACCCAACCATTCCATGGCTCTGTTGTCTTTTAGGACCCCTCCAACCCAACCACTCCATGGCTCTGTGATCTTTCAGGACCTTTCCAACCCAACCATTTCATGGTTCCATGACAAAATCTTGCTCAAGAACCTTTCCCACTCTCCCATTCCGTGGCCCCGTGATCTTTAAGGACCTTTCCAACCCAACCACTCCATGGCTCCATTGCTCTGTGATCTTTGAGGACCTTTCCAACCCAACCATTCCATGGCTCTGTTGTCTTTTAGGACCCCTCCAACCCAACCACTCCATGGCTCCATGGCTCTGTGATCTTTCAGGACCCCTCCAACCCCTCCACTCCATGGCTCCATGGCTCTGTGATCTTTCAGGACCTTTCCAACCCAACCATTCCATGGCTCTGTGATCTTTGAGGACCTTTCCAACCCAACCATTCCATGGCTCTGTTGTCTTTTAGGACCCCTCCAACCCAACCACTCCATGGCTCCATGGCTCTGTGATCTTTCAGGACCTTTCCAACCCCTCCACTCCATGGCTCCATGGCTCTGTGATCTTTCAGGACCTTTCCAACCCAACCATTCCATGGCTCTGTGATCTTTGAGGACCTTTCCAACCCAACCACTCCATGGCTTCACAGCTCTGTGATCTTTCAGGACCTTTCCAACCCAACCATTCCATGGCTCTGTTGTCTTTTAGGACCTTTCCAACCCAGCCACTCCATGGCTTCACAGCTCTGTGATCTTTCAGGACCTTTCCAACCCAACCATTTCATGGTTCCATGACAAAATGTTGCTCAAGGACCTTTCCCACTCTCCCATTCTGTGGCCCTGTGATCTTTAAGGACCGTTCCACCCCAACCACTCCATGGCTCCATTGCTCTGTAATCTTTCAGGACCTTTCCAACCCATCCACTCCATTGCTTCAGGGCTCTGTGATCTTTCAGGACCCTTCCAACCCAACCACTCCATGGCTCTGTTGTCTTTTAGGACCCTTCCAACCCAACCACTCCATGGCTCCATGGCTCTGTGAACTTTCAGGACCCTTCCAACCCAACCACTCCATGGCTCTGTTGTCTTTTAGGACCCTTCCAACCCAACCACTCCATGGCTTCACAGCTCTGTGATCTTTCAGGACCTTTCCAACCCAACCATTTCATGGTTCCATGACAGAATGTTGCTCATGGACCTTTCCCACTCTCCCATTCCGTGGCCCTGTGATCTTTCAGGACCTTTCCAACCCAACCATTCCATGGCTCCATGGCTCTGTGATCTTTGAGGACCTTTCCAACCCAACCACTCCATGGCTCTGTGATCTTTCAGGACCTTTCCAACCCATCCACTCCATTGCTTCATGGCTCTGTGATCTTTCAGGACCTTTGCAACCCAACTACTCCATGGCTTCACGGCTCTGTGATCTTTCAGGACCTTTCCAACCCAACCACTCCATGGCTCCATGACTCTGTGATCTTTCAGGACCCTTCCAACCCAACCATTCCATGGCTCTGTTGTCTTTTAGGACCCCTCCAACCCAACCACTCCATGGCTTCACAGCTCTGTGATCTTTCAGGACCTTTCCAACCCAACCATTTATTGTTTCCATGACAAAATGTTCCTCAAGGACCTTTCCCACTCTCCCATTCCGTGGCCCCATGATCTTTAAGGACCGTTCCAACCCAACCATTCCATGGCTCTGTGATCTTTCAGGACCTTTCCAACCCAACCACTCCATGGCTCTGTGATCTTTCAGGACCTTTCCAACCCAACCATTCCATGGCTCCATTGCTCTGTGATCTTTGAGGACCTTTCCAACCCCACCACTCCATGGCTTCACGGCTCTGTTGTCTTTTAGGACCCCTCCAACCCAACCACTCCATGGCTCCATTGCTCTGTGATCTTTCAGGACCTTTCCAACCCAACCACTCCATGGCTCCATGGCTCTGTGATCTTTCAGGACCCTTCCAACCCAACCATTCCATGGCTCTGTTGTCTTTTAGGACCCCTCCAACCCAACCACTCCATGGCTCTGTGATCTTTCAGGACCTTTCCAACCCAACCATTTCATGGTTCCATGACAAAATCTTGCTCAAGAACCTTTCCCACTCTCCCATTCCGTGGCCCCGTGATCTTTAAGGACCTTTCCAACCCAACCACTCCATGGCTCCATTGCTCTGTGATCTTTGAGGACCTTTCCAACCCAACCATTCCATGGCTCTGTTGTCTTTTAGGACCCCTCCAACCCAACCACTCCATGGCTCCATGGCTCTGTGATCTTTCAGGACCCCTCCAACCCCTCCACTCCATGGCTCCATGGCTCTGTGATCTTTCAGGACCTTTCCAACCCAACCATTCCATGGCTCTGTGATCTTTGAGGACCTTTCCAACCCAACCATTCCATGGCTCTGTTGTCTTTTAGGACCCCTCCAACCCAACCACTCCATGGCTCCATGGCTCTGTGATCTTTCAGGACCTTTCCAACCCCTCCACTCCATGGCTCCATGGCTCTGTGATCTTTCAGGACCTTTCCAACCCAACCATTCCATGGCTCTGTGATCTTTGAGGACCTTTCCAACCCAACCACTCCATGGCTTCACAGCTCTGTGATCTTTCAGGACCTTTCCAACCCAACCATTCCATGGCTCTGTTGTCTTTTAGGACCTTTCCAACCCAGCCACTCCATGGCTTCACAGCTCTGTGATCTTTCAGGACCTTTCCAACCCAACCATTTCATGGTTCCATGACAAAATGTTGCTCAAGGACCTTTCCCACTCTCCCATTCTGTGGCCCTGTGATCTTTAAGGACCGTTCCACCCCAACCACTCCATGGCTCCATTGCTCTGTAATCTTTCAGGACCTTTCCAACCCATCCACTCCATTGCTTCAGGGCTCTGTGATCTTTCAGGACCCTTCCAACCCAACCACTCCATGGCTCTGTTGTCTTTTAGGACCCTTCCAACCCAACCACTCCATGGCTCCATGGCTCTGTGAACTTTCAGGACCCTTCCAACCCAACCACTCCATGGCTCTGTTGTCTTTTAGGACCCTTCCAACCCAACCACTCCATGGCTTCACAGCTCTGTGATCTTTCAGGACCTTTCCAACCCAACCATTTCATGGTTCCATGACAGAATGTTGCTCATGGACCTTTCCCACTCTCCCATTCCGTGGCCCTGTGATCTTTCAGGACCTTTCCAACCCAACCATTCCATGGCTCCATGGCTCTGTGATCTTTGAGGACCTTTCCAACCCAACCACTCCATGGCTCTGTGATCTTTCAGGACCTTTCCAACCCATCCACTCCATTGCTTCATGGCTCTGTGATCTTTCAGGACCTTTGCAACCCAACTACTCCATGGCTTCACGGCTCTGTGATCTTTCAGGACCTTTCCAACCCAACCACTCCATGGCTCCATGACTCTGTGATCTTTCAGGACCCTTCCAACCCAACCATTCCATGGCTCTGTTGTCTTTTAGGACCCCTCCAACCCAACCACTCCATGGCTTCACAGCTCTGTGATCTTTCAGGACCTTTCCAACCCAACCATTTATTGTTTCCATGACAAAATGTTCCTCAAGGACCTTTCCCACTCTCCCATTCCGTGGCCCCATGATCTTTAAGGACCGTTCCAACCCAACCATTCCATGGCTCTGTGATCTTTCAGGACCTTTCCAACCCAACCACTCCATGGCTCTGTGATCTTTCAGGACCTTTCCAACCCAACCATTCCATGGCTCCATTGCTCTGTGATCTTTGAGGACCTTTCCAACCCCACCACTCCATGGCTTCACGGCTCTGTTGTCTTTTAGGACCCCTCCAACCCAACCACTCCATGGCTCCATTGCTCTGTGATCTTTCAGGACCTTTCCAACCCAACCACTCCATGGCTCCATGGCTCTGTGATCTTTCAGGACCCTTCCAACCCAACCATTCCATGGCTCTGTTGTCTTTTAGGACCCCTCCAACCCAACCACTCCATGGCTCTGTGATCTTTCAGGACCTTTCCAACCCAACCATTTCATGGTTCCATGACAAAATCTTGCTCAAGAACCTTTCCCACTCTCCCATTCCGTGGCCCCGTGATCTTTAAGGACCTTTCCAACCCAACCACTCCATGGCTCCATTGCTCTGTGATCTTTGAGGACCTTTCCAACCCAACCATTCCATGGCTCTGTTGTCTTTTAGGACCCCTCCAACCCAACCACTCCATGGCTCCATGGCTCTGTGATCTTTCAGGACCCCTCCAACCCCTCCACTCCATGGCTCCATGGCTCTGTGATCTTTCAGGACCTTTCCAACCCAACCATTCCATGGCTCTGTGATCTTTGAGGACCTTTCCAACCCAACCATTCCATGGCTCTGTTGTCTTTTAGGACCCCTCCAACCCAACCACTCCATGGCTCCATGGCTCTGTGATCTTTCAGGACCTTTCCAACCCCTCCACTCCATGGCTCCATGGCTCTGTGATCTTTCAGGACCTTTCCAACCCAACCATTCCATGGCTCTGTGATCTTTGAGGACCTTTCCAACCCAACCACTCCATGGCTTCACAGCTCTGTGATCTTTCAGGACCTTTCCAACCCAACCATTCCATGGCTCTGTTGTCTTTTAGGACCTTTCCAACCCAGCCACTCCATGGCTTCACAGCTCTGTGATCTTTCAGGACCTTTCCAACCCAACCATTTCATGGTTCCATGACAAAATGTTGCTCAAGGACCTTTCCCACTCTCCCATTCTGTGGCCCTGTGATCTTTAAGGACCGTTCCACCCCAACCACTCCATGGCTCCATTGCTCTGTAATCTTTCAGGACCTTTCCAACCCATCCACTCCATTGCTTCAGGGCTCTGTGATCTTTCAGGACCCTTCCAACCCAACCACTCCATGGCTCTGTTGTCTTTTAGGACCCTTCCAACCCAACCACTCCATGGCTCCATGGCTCTGTGAACTTTCAGGACCCTTCCAACCCAACCACTCCATGGCTCTGTTGTCTTTTAGGACCCTTCCAACCCAACCACTCCATGGCTTCACAGCTCTGTGATCTTTCAGGACCTTTCCAACCCAACCATTTCATGGTTCCATGACAGAATGTTGCTCATGGACCTTTCCCACTCTCCCATTCCGTGGCCCTGTGATCTTTCAGGACCTTTCCAACCCAACCATTCCATGGCTCCATGGCTCTGTGATCTTTGAGGACCTTTCCAACCCAACCACTCCATGGCTCTGTGATCTTTCAGGACCTTTCCAACCCATCCACTCCATTGCTTCATGGCTCTGTGATCTTTCAGGACCTTTGCAACCCAACTACTCCATGGCTTCACGGCTCTGTGATCTTTCAGGACCTTTCCAACCCAACCACTCCATGGCTCCATGACTCTGTGATCTTTCAGGACCCTTCCAACCCAACCATTCCATGGCTCTGTTGTCTTTTAGGACCCCTCCAACCCAACCACTCCATGGCTTCACAGCTCTGTGATCTTTCAGGACCTTTCCAACCCAACCATTTATTGTTTCCATGACAAAATGTTCCTCAAGGACCTTTCCCACTCTCCCATTCCGTGGCCCCATGATCTTTAAGGACCGTTCCAACCCAACCATTCCATGGCTCTGTGATCTTTCAGGACCTTTCCAACCCAACCACTCCATGGCTCTGTGATCTTTCAGGACCTTTCCAACCCAACCATTCCATGGCTCCATTGCTCTGTGATCTTTGAGGACCTTTCCAACCCCACCACTCCATGGCTTCACGGCTCTGTTGTCTTTTAGGACCCCTCCAACCCAACCACTCCATGGCTCCATTGCTCTGTGATCTTTCAGGACCTTTCCAACCCAACCACTCCATGGCTCCATGGCTCTGTGATCTTTCAGGACCTTTCCAACCCAACCATTTCATGGTTCCATGACAAAATCTTGCTCAAGGACCTTTCCCACTCTCCCATTCCGTGGCCCCGTGATCTTTCAGGACCGTTCCACCCCAAATATCCCTACGGTGACGACTCTCTGAGCCCCACACCTCACCGTAGGCCTCTGGTCTCCCCTGGTTGCGTCGCTCCGTGCCGTGACCCCTGTGTCCCCGTGCCCGCAGAGCATCGCCGAGTACGACCTGAAGGACATTTCGTACACGGTGCGCAGCCCCACGTGCCACGAGCTGCTGGTCCTCGGCTCCCTGGATGAACCCATGGTGTTCAGCTTCGAGGAGGAGCGCGAGGCGCAGAAGTGGTGGACGATCGTCAGCAGTTCCCTGCGGGAGGCACAGAAAGGTGGGCGCTGCCTCTGGGGGGGGGGGGGGCTGCGCTGTGGGGGTTCTGTGCCCCATGCGAGTGGGGCGTCAGTGGGGTGTTGTGTGGGGACAGCAGCTCTGTGCTGTCATCAGTGGGGTGTTGTGTGGGGACAGCAGCTCTGTGCTGTTCCCTCTCTGCTGTGCTGTCCCCACTCTTGTGTTGTTCAATCCCTGTGCTGTCCCCTCTCTGCTTTGTTCTGTCCCCTCTCTGCTTTGTTCTGTCCCCTCTCTGATTTGTGCTGTCCCCTCTCTGCTTTGTTCTGTCCCCTCTCTGCTTTGCTGTCCAATCCCTGTGCTGTCCCCTCTCTGCTCTGCTCTGCTGTCCCCTCTCTGCTGTGTTGTCCCCACTCTTCAGTGTTGTTCAATCCCTGTGCTGTCCCCTCTCTGCTCTGTGCTGTCCCCTCTCTGCTCTGTGCTGTCCCCCTCTCTTCACTGTTGTCCAATCCCTGTGTCCCCCCTCTGCTCTGTGCTGCCCCCTCTCTGCTCTGCTGTCCCCTCTCTGCTCTGTGCTGTCCCCTCTCTGTTTTGTGCTGTCCCATCTCTGCTGTGCTGTGCTGTCCCCTCTCTGCTGTGCTGTCCCCACTCTTCATTGTTGTTCAGTCCCTGTGCTGTCCCCCCTCTGCTTTGTGCTGTCCCCTCTCTGCTGTTCCCTCTCTGCTGTGCTGTCCCATCTCTGCTGTGCTGTGCTGTCCCCTCTCTGCTGTGTTGTCCCCACTCTTCACTGTTGTCCAATCCCTGTGCTGTCCCATCTCTGCTGTGCTCTGCTGTCCCCTCTCTGTTTTGTGCTGTCCCATCTCTGCTGTGCTGTCCCCACTCTTCAGTGTTGTCCAATCCCTGTGCTGTCCCCTCTCCGCTTTGTGCTGTCCCCTCTCCGCTTTGTGCTGTCCCCCCTCTGCTTCGTGCTGCCCCCTCTCTGCTCTGTGCTGTCCCCACTCTTCATTGTTGTCCAATCCCTGTGCTGTCCCCTCTTTGCTCTGCTGTGCTGTGCCATCCCCTCTCTGCTGTGCTCTGCTGTCCTCTCTCTGCTCTGCTGTCCCCTTTTTGCTGTGCTGTCCCCCCTCTGCTTTGTGCTGTCCCCTCTCTGCTGTGCTGTGCCGTCCCCTTTTATGCTCTGCTCTGCTGTCCTCGCTCTGCTCTGCTGTCCCCTCTCTGCTCTGCTGTCCCCACTCTTCAGTGTTGTTCAATCCCTGTGCTGTCCCCTCTCTGCTTCATGCTGTCCCCTCTCTGCTTCATGCTGTCCCCATTCTTCAGTGTTGTCCAATCCCTGTGCTGTCCCTCTGCTTTGTGCTGTCCCCTCTTTGCTCTGCTGTGCTCTGCTGTCCCCTCTCTGCTCTGCTGTCCCCACTCTTCAGTGCTGTTCAATCCCTGTGCTGTCCCCTCTCTGCTGTGCTGTGCTGTCCCCTCTCTGCTGTGCTGTCCCCATTCTTCAGTGTTGTCCAATCCCTGTGCTGTCCCCCCTCTGCTTCGTGCTGTCCCCCCTCTGCTGTGCTGTGCTGTCCCCTCTCTGCTGTGTTGTCCCCACTCTTCACTGTTGTCCAATCCCTGTGCTGTCCCCTCTCTGCTGTGCTCTGCTGTTCCCCCTCTGCTCTGTGCTGTCCCCACTCTTCAGTGTTGTCCAATCCCTGTGCTGTCCCCTCTTGCTGTGCTCTGCTGTCCCCTCTCTGCTGTGCTCTGCTGTCCTCTCTCTGCTCTGCTGTCCCCTCTCTGCTCTGCTGTCCCCACTCTTCACTGTTGTCCAATCCCTGTGCTGTCCCCCCTCTGCTTCGTGCTGTCCCCTCTCTGCTGTGCTGTGCTGTCCCCTCTCTGCTGTGCTGTCCCCCCTCTGCTTTGTGCTGTCCCCTCTTCACTCTGCTGTGCTGTCCCCTCTGTTCTGTGCTGTCCCATCTCTGTGCTGTCCTCTCTCTGCTTCGTGCTGTCCCATCTCTGCTGTGCTGTTCTGTCCCCACTCTGCAGTGTTGTCCAATCCCTGTGCTTTCCCCCCTGTGCTTCATGCTGTAGCCTCTCTGCTGTGCTGTCCCCTCTCTTCAGTGTTGTCCAATCCCTGTGCTGTCCCCTCTCTGTTTTGTGCTGTCCCCTCTCTGCTGTGCTGTCCCCACTCTTCATTGTTGTCCAGTCCCTGTCCTGTCCCCTCTCTGCTGTGCTGTCCCCATTCTGCTGTGCTGTTCCCACTCTGCCATGCTGTCCCCCCTCTGCTTTGTGCTGTCTCCTCTCTGCTGCGTCATCCCATCTCTGCAACGTCTCATCTGTGTCGTCCCTGCTGTGCTGTCGTCCCTGCTGTGCTGTCATCCCTGCTCTGTGTCGCCCCATCTCTGCCTCATCCCTGCTCTGCGTCGTCCCATCCCTGCCTTGTCCCATTTGTGCCTCATCCCCACTCTGCGTCACCCCGTTTCCGCGCTCCCCATCTCTGTGCTGTCCCCTCTCTGCTGTCTTCTCCCATCCCTGCTCCATCCCCACTCTGCTGCACCTCATCTCCACGTTGTCCCGGCTCTCATGCAGTCCCTTCTCTTCCCTCAGCCTCCTCGGGCAGCGCTGTGCCCACATCCCACACTTCATCCCCAGCAACAGCGGCCGGAGCCAGCGCTGCAGATCAGGATGCAGAGGATGCTTTGGCTGCAGAGCTTTCCAACAAAGGTCGGTGGGCGCTGCTGCATTCCTGCCTGCAGGCCCTGCTGTGGGGCTGCCTGCCTGCAGCGCCCTGTTCTGGGCCTGGGCCTGGGGGGTGGGAGCTTCTCCCAAACCGAGGTGGGCGCTGCTGGGGGCCGTTGCCCAGAGCTTGGCCACCTGGGTGAAGATTTGGCCTGGTTTGCCAAAGGTCAGCCAACAGTTGGCCAATAGTTGACCAGTGGTTGACCAAGAGTTGGCCAATGGTTGACCAGTGGTTGACCAAGGGTTGGCCAATGGTTGACCAGTGGTTGACCAAGGGTTGGCCAATGGTTGACCAGTGGTTGACCAAGGGTTGGCCAATGGTTGACCAGTGGTTGACCAAGGGTTGGCCAATGGTTGACCAGTGGTTGACCAAGGGTTGGCCAATAGTTGACCCGTGGTTGACCAAGGGTTGGCCAATAGTTGACCCGTGGTTGACCAAGGGTTGGCCAATAGTTGACCAGTGGTTGACCAAGGGTTGGCCAATAGTTGACCCGTGGTTGACCAAGGGTTGGCCAATGGTTGACCAGTGGTTGACCAAGAGTTGGCCAATGGTTGACCAGTGTTGACCACGAGCCAACACTGTGCCCTGGTGGCCAAGAAGGCCAGTGAGACCCCAGGCTGCATTGCCCAGAGTCTGGCCAGCTGGGTGAGGCAGAGGTCTGGCTGGGCCGATGGTCACCCAACAACCGGCCAACAGTTGACCAGTGGTTGATTGATGGCTCACCAGTGATTGGCCAGTGTTGACCACAAGCCAGCACTGTGCCCTGGTGGCCAAGAAGGCTAACAGGAACCTTGGGGTGCATTGCCAGAGCGTGGCCAGCAGACTGAGGGGGTCTGGTTGGCTAATGGTCGCCCAGCAATCAGCCAACACTTGACCAATGGCTGACTGACGGTTGACCAGTAGTTCACGAGTGGTTGACCAGCAATTGGCCAACAGTTGACCGATGGTTGACCAGGAGCCAACAGTGAGCCATGGTGGCCCAGAAGGCTGAGAGGACCGTGGGGTGAGGGAGGGGTCTGGTTGGCTAATGCTCCCCCAACAGTCAGCCAACACTTGACCAATGGCTGACTGATGGTTGACCAGTGGTTGACCAGTAGTTCACCAGTGGTTGACCAACAGTTGACTGGGAGCCAGCAGTGAGCCATGGTGGCACAGAAGGCTGACAGGACCATGGGTGCATTGCCAGAGTGTGGCCAGCAAGGCAGGGAGGGGCTTGGTTGGCTAATGCTCCCCCAGCAATCAGCCAGCACTTGACCAATGGCTGACTGATGGTTGACCAGTGGTTGACCAGTAGTTCACCAGTGGTTGACCAACAGTTGACTGGGAGCCAGCAGTGAACCATGGTGGCCCAGAAGGCTGACAGGACCATGGGTGCATTGCCAGAACGTGGCCAGCAAGGCAGGGGGGGGCTTGGTTGGCCAATGGTCACCCAGCAGTTGGCCAGCAGTTGAACAGCGGTCGAATAGTGGTGGGACCCTACCAGCGATTGACCACAAGCCAGCGCTGTGCCCTGGTGGCCAAGAAGGCCACTGAGACCATCCATAGATCCCCTCCAACCCTACGCATCTGGGATTGTGGCTTTGATCTGCACGAGAAGCCGGAGCCCCCCGGCTGCCTGTAGCTCTGCTGCAGCCTCAGGGCTCCCGTTCCCCCTCTGCAGAGGACCTGGCCCTGCAGCTGGCCCTGGCCATCCAGCACGGCGACGAGGAGGCGGCCGCGCGATGCGCCGCGGCCCTGGCCCAGCAGCAAGCCGCGCTGAACATCTTGCTGAAGGAGTCCAATTATCCCGAGGATGAAATCTGGTGAGCGGCTCTGCCCCAGTGCCCCCACCCAGGCGGGGGGAAGGGGGTCACCACTGCTCCATTCCTAATGGAGCTCGTGGGGCAGAGAAGGGCTTTGAACCTGGAGCTGCAGTGACAGCACGAGGGCGGCGCTTCTGGAACGGGGGAGGGCAGGTTGAGGTTGGAGGGAAGGAAGAAATTGGTCGCTATGAGGGTGGGGAGGCGCTGGGGGCGGGGTGGGGATCTGGGGGGCACAAACGCCCCACAGACTGGCTGGAATTGGGGCTCACACCCGATGGTGAGATGTGCAGAGTGGGCAGGAGGAGAGCAGCATGTGGGGCACAAGTGGCAACGTGCTGCTGCTGTGGAATGATAGCAGGTTGGGTTGGAAGGGTCCTTAAAGATCACAGAGCCAGGGAATGGTTGGGTTGGGTTGGGTTGGAAGGGTCCTTACAGATCACAGAGCCAGGGAATGGTTGGGTTGGAAGGGTCCTTACAGATCACAGAGCCACGGAATAGTTTGGTTGGAAGGGTCCTTACAGATCACAGAGCCATGGAATGGTTGGGTTGGGTTAGAAGGGTCCTTACAGATCGCAGAGCCATGGGATGGTTGGGTTGGCAGGGTCCTTACAGATCACAGAGATGTAGAATGGTTGGGTTGGGTTGGAAGGGTACTTAAAGATCACAGAGCCAGGGAATGGTTGGGTTGGGTTGGAAGGGTCCTTACAGATCACAGAGCCAGGGAATGGTTGGGTTGGAAGGGTCCTTGAAGATTGCAGAGCCATGGAATGGTTGGGTTGGGTTGGGTTGGAAGGGTCCTTGAAGATCGCAGAGCCATAGAATGGTTGGGTTGGAAGGGTCCTTTCAGATTGCAGAACCATGGAATGGTTGGGTTGAAAGGGTCCTTTCAGATTGCAGAACCATGGAATGGTTGGGTTGGAAGGGTCCTTTCAGATTGCAGAACCATGGAATGGTTGGGTTGTAGGGGTCCTTACAGATCACAGAGCTGTAGAATGGTTGGATTGGGTTGGAGAGGTCCTTACAGATCGCAGAGCCGTAGAATGGTTGGGTTGGGTTGGGTTGGGTTGGGTTGGAGGGGTCCTTACAGATTGCAGAGCCATGGGATGGTTGGGTTGGGTTGGGTTGGGTTGGAAGGGTCCTTACAGATCACAGTACTGTAGAACGGTTGGGTTGGGTTGGAGGGGTCCTTACAGATCACAGAGCCGTAGAATGGTTGGGTTGGGTTGGGTTGGAGGGGTCCTTACAGATCGCAGAACCATGGAATGGTTGGCTTGGAAGGGTCCTTGAAGATCGCAGAGCCACAAAATGGTTGGGTTGGGTTGGGTTGGGTTGGGTTGGATTGGGTTGGGTTGGGTTGGAGGGGTCCTTACAGATCGCAGAGCCATAGAATGGTTGGGTTGGGTTGGGTTGGGTTGGGTTGGGTTGGGTTGGGTTGGGTTGGAAGGGTCCTTACAGATCGCAGGGCCATAGAATGGTTGGGTTGGGTTGTGTTGGGTTGGGTTGGGTTGGCAGGGTTCTTACAGATCACACAGCCACAAAATGGTTGGGTTGGGTTGGGTTGGGTTGGAAGGGTCCTTACAGATCACAGAGCCATGGAATGGTTGGGTTGGGTTGGATTGGGTTGGGTTGGGTTGGAAGGGTCCTCACAGATCACAGAGCCATGTAATGGTTGGGCTGGGACGGCATTGCCTCTTTGCTCCATCCCCAACCTGCTGCTCCCTCTGTGCCACAGCATGAACGTCGGTGTGGAGGACGCGACGTCGTCGGCCAGCATCACGCTCCTGGTGCAGCCCCACACCACCATCGCAGCGCTGAAGCAGCAGGTACGGCGCTGCCAGCTCCCACACGGCGTGGCACAATGTGGGGGGGGGGTCTCAGGGTTCCAATCCTGTTCTCAGATATGGCTGCTGCCATCACCATGTGATGTCCCATGAGCCGGGCCGGCAGAGGCGCCGGTTCTCTGTGTCAGTTCATGGCAGGGAAGTTTTTAGGAGAAAGAAAGGTGTAAGAATCTACGATTGATAGCGTGGAAGGAGAGGTGAGAAACTTTTTGGCTTGTATTGGAATGGTCAGGGTTGGAAAGGTCCTTGAAGGTCACAGAATCATGGAATCATAGCATGGCCTGGGTTGGAAAGGTCCTGGAAGATCACAGAATCATGGAATGATAGGATGGTCTGGGTTGGAAAGGTCCTCAAAGGTCACAGAATCATGGAAAGATAGGATGGCCTGGGTTGGAAAGGTCCTGGAAGATCACAGTCATGGAATAATGGCATGGCCTGGTTTGGAAAGGTCCTGGAAGATCACAGAATCATGGAATCATAGGATGGTCTGGGTTAGAAAGGTCCTGGAAGATCACAGAATCATGGAATGATAGCATGGCCTGGGTTGGAAAGGTCCTCCAAGGTCACAGAGTCATGGAATGATAGCATGGCCTGGGTTGGAAAGGTCCTTGAAGACCACAGAATCATGGAATCGTAGCATGGCCTGGGTTGGAAAGGTCCTGGAAGGTCACAGAATCATGGAATGATAGGATGGCCTGGTTTGGAAAGGTCCTCGGAGGTCACAGAATCATGGAATCATAGGATGGCCTGGGTTGGAAAGGTCCTCGGAGGTCACAGAATCATGGAATGATAGGATGGTCTGGGTTGGAAAGGTCCTAGAAGGTCACAGAATCATGGAATCATAGCATGGCCTGGGTTGGAAAGGTCCTCCAAGATCACAGAATCATGGAATGATAGGATGGCCTGGGTTGGAAAGGTCCTCAAAGGTCACAGAGTCATGGAATGATAGCATGGTCTGGGTTGGAAAGGTCCTCGAAGATACAGAACCATGGAATGATAGCATGGTCTGGGTTGGAAAGGTCCTCGAAGATACAGAACCATGGAATGATAGGATGGCCTGGGTTGGAAAGGTCCTCGGAGGTCACAGAATCATGGAATGATAGGATGGTCTGGGTTGGAAAGGTCCTCGGAGGTCACAGAATCATGGAATGATAGGATGGTCTGGGTTGGAAAGGTCCTAGAAGGTCACAGAATCATGGAATCATAGCATGGCCTGGGTTGGAAAGGTCCTGGAAGATACAGAATCATGGAATGATAGGATGGCCTGGGTTGGAAAGGTCCTGGAAGATACAGAATCATGGAATGATAGGATGGTCTGGGTTGGAAAGGTCCTCGAAGATCACAGAATCATGGAATCATAGCATGGCCTGGGTTGGAAAGGTCCTCGAAGGTCACAGAATCCTGGAATCGTAGCATGGCCTGGGTTGGAAAGGTCCTCGAAGATACAGAATCATGGAATGATAGGATGGTCTGGGTTGGAAAGGTCCTGGAAGATCACAGAATCATGGAACGATAGAATGGCCTGGGTTGAAAAGGTCCTCGAAGGTCACAGAATCATGGAATGATAGGATGGCCTGGGTTGGAAAGGTCCTGGAAGATCACAGAATCATGGAATGATAGGATGGTCTGGGTTGGAAAGGTCCTCGAAGATACAGAATCATGGAATGATAGGATGGCCTGGGTTGGAAAGGTCCTCGAAGATACAGAATCATGGAATGATAGGATGGCCTGGGTTGGAAAGGTCCTCGAAGGTCACAGAATCATGGAATGATAGCATGGCCTGGGTTGGAAAGGTCCTCAAAGGTCACAGAGTCATGGAATGATAGGATGGTCTGGGTTGGAAAGGTCCTCAAAGGTCACAGAGTCATGGAATCATAGCGTGGCCTGGGTTGGAAAGGTCCTCCAAGATCACAGAATCATGGAATGATAGGATGGCCTGGGTTGGAAAGGTCCTGGAAGATCACAGAGTCATGGAATCATAGGATGGTCTGGGTTGGAAAGGTCCTTGAAGGTCACAGAATCATGGAATGATAGGATGGCCTGGGTTGGAGAGGTCCTGGAAGATCACAGAATCATGGAATCATAGCATGGCCTGGGTTGGAAAGGTCCTGGAAGATCACAGAATCATGGACATGAATCTCCAACCCCCTGCCACATGCAGGGCCTCCAACCTCCACGTTAAATGCTAACCCAGGCTGCGCGGGGCCCCATCCAACCTGGCCCTTGATCCTTGGGGTCCCTTCCAACCCAGGCCATGCTGTGATGCTGTGATGCTGTGATGCTGTGATGCTGTGAGGCTGTGATGCTGTGAGGCTGTGAGGCTGTGATGCTGTGATGCTGTGAGGCTGTGAGGCTGTGAGGCTGTTGATGCTGTGATGCTGTGATGCTGTGATGCTGTGATGCTGTGAGGCTGTGATGCTGGGATGCTGGGATGCTGGGATGCTGGGATGCTGGGATGCTGTGAGGCTGTGATGCTGGGATGCTGTGATGCTGTGATGCTGGGATGCTGTGAGGCTGTGAGGCTGTGATGCTGTGATGCTGTGATGCTGTGATGCTGGGATGCTGTGAGGCTGTGAGGCTGTGATGCTGTGATGCTGTGAGGCTGTGAGGCTGTGAGGCTGTGAGGCTGTGATGCTGTGATGCTGGGATGCTGTGATGCTGTGAGGCTGTGAGGCTGTGAGGCTGTGATGCTGTGATGCTGTGATGCTGTGAGGCTGTGAGGCTGTGATGCTGTGATGCTGGGATGCTGTGAGGCTGTGAGGCTGTGAGGCTGTGATGCTGTGATGCTGTGATGCTGTGAGGCTGTGAGGCTGTGAGGCTGTGATGCTGTGATGCTGGGATGCTGTGAGGCTGTGATGCTGGGATGCTGGGATGCTGTGATGCTGTGATGCTGTGAGGCTGTGAGGCTGTGATGCTGTGATGCTGTGATGCTGTGAGGCTGTGAGGCTGTGAGGCTGTGATGCTGTGATGCTGGGATGCTGGGATGCTGGGATGCTGTGATGCTGTGATGCTGTGATGCTGTGATGCTGTGAGGCTGTGAGGCTGTGATGCTGTGATGCTGTTGATGCTGTGATGCTGGGATGCTGTGATGCTGGGATGCTGTGATGCTGTGATGCTGTGATGCTGTGATGCTGTGATGCTGTGATGCTGGGATGCTGTGATGCTGGGATGCTGTGATGCTGTGATGCTGTGATGCTGTGATGCTGTGATGCTGTGATGCTGTGATGCTGTGATGCTGTGATGCTGTTGATGCTGTGATGCTGTGATGCTGTGATGCTGTGATGCTGTTGATGCTGTGATGCTGTGATGCTGTGAGGCTGTGAGGCTGTGAGGCTGTGAGGCTGTGAGGCTGTGAGGCTGTGAGGCTGTGATGCTTTGAGGTTGTTGGCCCTGTGTGTGTCAGAAGGGTTGGAGCTCTGTGATCCTTGAGGTGCCTTCCAACCCAAGCCATGCTGTGATGCTGTGATGCTGTGATGCTGTGATGCTGTGATGCTGTGATGCTGTGATGCTGTGATTCTGTGAGGTTGGTGGTGCTGTGTGTGTCAGAAGGGTTGGAGCTCCATGATCCTTGATGTCCCTTCCAACCCAAGCCATGCTGTGATGCTGTGATGCTGTGATGCTGTGATACTGTGATGCTGTGGTGCTGTGATGCTGTGGTGCTGTGATGCTGTGAGGTTGGTGGCCCTGCATGTCAGAAGGGTCGGAGCTCCGTGATCCTTGATGTCCCTTCCAACCTGGGCCATGCTGTGATGCTGTGATGCTGTGATGCTGTGAGGTTGTTGGCCCTGTGTGTGTGTGAAGGGTTGGAGCTCCGTGATCCTTGAGGTCCCTTCCAATGTGGGCCATGCTGTGATGCTGTGATGCTGTGATGCTGTGATGCCGTGGTGCTGTGAGGTTGTTGGCCCTGTGTGTGTCAGAAGGGTCGGAGCTCCGTGATCCTTGGGGTCCCTTCCAACCCGGGCCATGCTGTGATGCTGTGATGCTGTGAGGTTGTTGGCCCTGTGTGTGTCAGAAGGGTCGGAGCTCCGTGATCCTTGATGTCCCTTCCAACCTGGGCCATGCTGTGATGCTGTGATGCTGTGATGCTGTGATGCTGTGATGTTGGTGGCCCTGTGTGTGTCAGAAGGGTTGGAGCTCCGTGATCCTTGGGGTCCTTTCCAACCTGGGCCGTGTTGTGATGCTGTGATGCTGTGATGCTGTGATGCTGAGATGCTGAGATGCTGTGATGCTGAGATGCTGAGATGCTGTGATGCTGTGAGGTTGTTGGCCCTGTGTGTGTCAGAAGGGTCAGAGCTCCGTGATCCTTGGGGTCCTTTCCAACCTGGGCCGTGTTGTGATGCTGTGATGCTGTGATGCTGTGATGCTGTGATGCTGTGATGCTGTGATGCTGTGATGCTGTGATGCTGTGGTGCTGTGAGACTGTGATGCTGTGATGCTGTGATGCTGTGATGCTGTGATGCTGTGATGCTGTGATGCTGTGATGCTGTGAGGTTGGTGGCCCTGTGTGTGTCAGAAGGGTCGGAGCTCCGTGATCCTTGGAGTCCCTTCCAACCTGGGCCATGCTGTGATGCTGTGATGCTGTGAGGCTGTGAGGCTGTGAGGCTGTGAGGCTGTGATGCTGTGAGGCTGTGATGCTGTGATGCTGTGAGGTTGGTGGCCCTGCGTGTGTCAGAAGGGTCGGAGCTCTGTGATCCTTGAGGTCCCTTCTAATGTGGGCCATGCTGTGATGCTGTGATGCTGTGATGCTGTTGATGCTGTGATGCTGCGATGCTGTGATGCTGCGATGCTGTGAGGCTGTGATGCTGTGATGCTGTGATGCTGTGATGCTGTGATGCTGTGATGCTGTGATGCTGTGATGCTGTGAGGTTGGTGGCCCTGTGTGTGTCAGAAGGGTTGGAGCTCCGTGATCCTTGGGGTCCTTTCCAACCTGGGCCGTGTTGTGATGCTGTGATGCTGTGATGCTGTGATGCTGAGATGCTGAGATGCTGTGATGCTGAGATGCTGAGATGCTGTGATGCTGTGAGGTTGTTGGCCCTGTGTGTGTCAGAAGGGTCAGAGCTCCGTGATCCTTGGGGTCCTTTCCAACCTGGGCCGTGTTGTGATGCTGTGATGCTGTGATGCTGTGATGCTGTGATGCTGTGATGCTGTGATGCTGTGATGCTGTGATGCTGTGATGCTGTGATGCTGTGGTGCTGTGAGACTGTGATGCTGTGATGCTGTGATGCTGTGATGCTGTGATGCTGTGATGCTGTGATGCTGTGATGCTGTGAGGTTGGTGGCCCTGTGTGTGTCAGAAGGGTCGGAGCTCCGTGATCCTTGGAGTCCCTTCCAACCTGGGCCATGCTGTGATGCTGTGATGCTGTGAGGCTGTGAGGCTGTGAGGCTGTGAGGCTGTGATGCTGTGAGGCTGTGATGCTGTGATGCTGTGAGGTTGGTGGCCCTGCGTGTGTCAGAAGGGTCGGAGCTCTGTGATCCTTGGGGTCCTTTCCAACCTGGGCCGTGTTGTGATGCTGTGATGCTGTGATGCTGTGATGCTGAGATGCTGAGATGCTGTGATGCTGAGATGCTGAGATGCTGTGATGCTGTGAGGTTGTTGGCCCTGTGTGTGTCAGAAGGGTCAGAGCTCCGTGATCCTTGGGGTCCTTTCCAACCTGGGCCGTGTTGTGATGCTGTGATGCTGTGATGCTGTGATGCTGTGATGCTGTGATGCTGTGATGCTGTGATGCTGTGATGCTGTGATGCTGTGAGGTTGGTGGCCCTGCGTGTGTCAGAAGGGTCGGAGCTCTGTGATCCTTGAGGTCCCTTCTAATGTGGGCCATGCTGTGATGCTGTGATGCTGTGATGCTGTTGATGCTGTGATGCTGCGATGCTGTGATGCTGCGATGCTGTGAGGCTGTGATGCTGTGATGCTGTGATGCTGTGATGCTGTGATGCTGTGATGCTGTGATGCTGTGATGCTGTGAGGTTGGTGGCCCTGTGTGTGTCAGAAGGGTTGGAGCTCCGTGATCCTTGAGGTCCCTTCCAACCCAGGCCATGCTGTGATGCTGTGAGGCTGTGAGGCTGTGAGGCTGTGAGGTTGTTGGCCCTGTCTGTGTCAGAAGGGTCGGAGCTCTGTGATCCTTGGGGTCCCTTCCAACCTGGGCCATGCTGTGATGCTGTGATGCTGTGATGCTGTGATGCTGTGATGTTGGTGGCCCTGTGTGTGTCAGAAGGGTTGGAGCTCCGTGATCCTTGGGGTCCTTTCCAACCTGGGCCGTGTTGTGATGCTGTGATGCTGTGATGCTGTGATGCTGAGATGCTGAGATGCTGTGATGCTGAGATGCTGAGATGCTGTGATGCTGTGAGGTTGTTGGCCCTGTGTGTGTCAGAAGGGTCAGAGCTCCGTGATCCTTGGGGTCCTTTCCAACCTGGGCCGTGTTGTGATGCTGTGATGCTGTGATGCTGTGATGCTGTGATGCTGTTGATGCTGTGATGCTGCGATGCTGTGATGCTGCGATGCTGTGAGGCTGTGATGCTGTGATGCTGTGATGCTGTGATGCTGTGATGCTGTGATGCTGTGATGCTGTGATGCTGTGAGGTTGGTGGCCCTGTGTGTGTCAGAAGGGTTGGAGCTCCGTGATCCTTGAGGTCCCTTCCAACCCAGGCCATGCTGTGATGCTGTGATGCTGTGAGGCTGTGAGGCTGTGAGGCTGTGAGGTTGTTGGCCCTGTCTGTGTCAGAAGGGTCGGAGCTCTGTGATCCTTGGGGTCCCTTCCAACCTGGGCCATGCTGTGATGCTGTGATGCTGTGATGCTGGGATGCTGTGATGCTGGGATGCTGTGATGCTGGGATGCTGTGAGGCTGTGAGGCTGTGATGCTGTGATGCTGTGATGCTGTGATGCTGTGAGGCTGTGATGCTGTGATGCTGTGATGCTGTGATGCTGTGAGGCTGTGATGCTGTGATGCTGTGATGCTGTGATGCTGTGAGGTTGGTGGCCCTGTGTGTGTCAGAAGGGTTGGAGCTCCGTGATCCTTGAGGTCCCTTCCAACCTGGGCCATGCTGTGATGCTGTGATGCTGTGATGCTGTGATGCTGTGATGCTGTGATGCTGGGATGCTGTGATGCTGTGAGGCTGTGATGCTGTGATGCTGTGATGCTGTGAGGCTGTGATGCTGTGATGCTGGTGGCCCTGCATGTCAGAAGGGTTGTGACAGATACCTGCTCAAGACGCCTGGAACAGACGGGCTTAAGGCTCTGGTGGCGCTAGAAGCAAAGTTTATTGTTGTTACAGGGCTTTTATATCTTTTAATACTTAAATCAGATAACATTCACGCAGCTGTCAGCAATACATCATTCCTTAATTAACTCTTTTGTGGGTTATGATCAAAAGGCCTTCTATTCACAGAACACGTTCTGCTCTTGGTCACGGAACGAAGAAGCTGTAACTTATGCTTGCCAGTTTCACATGGCAGTCCTTCCCTTTCAGGAGGGGCCTCATGTTCCCTGTTTGACCCTTTCAGGGCAGCCAGGTCTGTTTTGCTTAACAGTCTTCCTCAGGGTTGGAGCTCCGTGATCCTTGGGGTTCCTTCCAACCTGGGCCATGCTGTGATGCTGTGATGCTGTGATGCTGTGATGCTGTGATGCTGTGATGCTGTGAGGTTGTTGGCCCTGTGTGTGTCAGAAGGGTTGGAGCTTCATGATCCTTGATGTCCCTTCCAACCTGGGCCATGCTGTGATGCTGTGATGCTGTGATGCTGTGATGCTGTGATGCTGTGATGCTGTGATGCTGTGATGCTGTGATGCTGTGATGCTGTGAGGTTGGTGGCCCTGTGTGTGTCAGAAGGGTTGGAGCTCCGTGATCCTTGAGGTCCCTTCTAATGTGGGCCATGCTGTGAGGCTGTGAGGCTGTGAGGCTGTGATGCTGTGATGCTGTGATGCTGTGATGCTGTGATGCTGTGAGGTTGTTGGTGCTGTGTGTGTCAGAAGGGTTGGAGCTCCGTGATCCTTGATGTCCCTTCCAACCCAAGCCATGCTGTGATGCTGTGAGGCTGTGATGCTGTGATGCTGTGAGGCTGTGATGCTGTGAGGCTGTGATGCTGTGATGCTGTGATGCTGTGATGCTGTGATGCTGTGATGCTGTGTTGCTGTGATGCTGTGATGCTGTGATGCTGTGATGCTGTGATGCTGTGATGCTGTGATGCTGTGATGCTGTGTTGCTGTGATGCTGTGATGCTGTGATGCTGTGATGCTGTGATGCTGAGATGTTGGTGGCCCTGTGTGTGTCGGAAGGGTCGTAGCTCCATGATCCTTGAGGTCCCTTCCAACCCAGGCCATGCTGTGATGCTGTGATGCTGTGATGCTGTGATGCTGTGATGCTGTGATGCTGTGAGGTTGGTGGCCCTGCGTGTGTCAGAAGGGTTGGAGCTCTGTGATCCTTGATGTCCCTTCCAACCTGGGCCATGCTGTGATGCTGTGATGCTGTGTTGCTGTGATGCTGTGGTGCTGTGGTGCTGTGAGGTTGTTGATGCTGTGTGTGTCAGAAGGGTCGGAGCTCCGTGATCCTTGGGGTCTCTTCCAACCCAAGGCCAATCTGTGGTTCCTCCATTCTCCTCTCTGTCCGATCGCCCGCTCCTTCCCAAATGGGCGCTGTGTGCCGCCGTACCGACGATGCGCTCAGTGCCCTCATCCTGGATCATCGCCGGCTGTCCCTGCATCTCCCATCCGGCTCTGAGCCAAAATCTCTGCACCGCACCTCCCTATAACTGAGCTTCACCTCCCTCAGGTGTTCCAGGACTACGGCTTCCACCCGCTGGTGCAGAGGTGGATCATCGGGCAGTGCCTGTGCGTGGATGAGCGCACGGTGTGGTCCTACGGCGTCCGGCGCGACGGCGACGCTGCCTTCCTTTACCTGCTGTCGGCCAAAGGCGCCGAGCTGACGAGGCAGCGCTACGATGAGGAGCAGGCGGAGCTCCTGCTCGCCTCCATCGCTTCTGTAGGGGACGGAGCCCAGGAGAGGCGGAAATACGGCACGGTGCCCGGCACCGCGGGAAGGAAAGGTGCGATGGCGGCCAGCGTCGTTGGGTGGAACGGGTCCTGAGTGGGTGGTAATGGAGAGGAGGTGTGGGGTGGTGCAGGTGAAAGGGTCCTGAAAGGACGTAGAAGTGAGTGGTTGGGGTGGAAGGGGCTGGGGAGCTGGCGGAAGCATGGGACTACTGGGATGGAAGGGTCCTGGAAGGTCACAGAACCAGGGAATGGTTGGGATGGAAGGGTCCTGGAAGGTCAGAGAACCATGGAACTGTTGGGATGGAAGGGTCCTGAAAGGTCACAGAACGATGGAACTGTTGGGATGGAAGGGTCCTGAAAGGTCACAGAACCATGGGATGGTTGGGATGGAAGGGTCCTGAAAGGTCACAGAACCATGGAACTGTTGGGATGGAAGGGTCCTGAAAGGTCACAGAACCATGAAGAGGTTGAGATGGAAGGGTCCTGAAAGATTACAGAAACAAGGAGTGTTTGGGGTGGAAGGGTCCTGAAAGGTCACAGAACCATGGGACTATTGGGATTGAAAGGTCCTGAAAGATTACAGAATGATGGAACTGTTGGGATGGAAAGGTCCTGAAAGGTCAGTGAACCATGGGATGGTTGGGGTGGAAGGGTCCTGAAAGGTCACTGAACCATGAAATGGTTGGGATGGAAGGATCCTGAAATGTCAGAGAACCATGGAAGTGTTGGGATGGAAGGGTCCTGAAAGGTCAGAGAAATATGGAACTGTTGGGATGGAAGGGTCCTGAAAGGTCACAGAACGATGGAATGGTTGGGGTGGAAGGGTCCTGAAAGGTCACAGAACCATGGAATGGTTGGGATGGAAGGGTCCTGAAAGGTCAGAGAACCATGGAATGGTTGGGATGGAAGGGTCCTGAAAGGTCAGAGAACCATGGGATGGTTGGGATGGAAGGGTCCTGGAAGGTCAAAGAACGATGGAATGGTTGGGATGGAAGGGTCCTGAATGCTCACAGAACCATGGAACTGTTGGGATGGAAGGGTTCTGAAAGGCCACAGAACCATGGAATGGTTGGGATGGAAGGGTCCTGAAAGGTCATAGAACGATGGAATGGTTGGGATGGAAGGGTCCTGAAAGGTCACAGAACCATGGAAAGTTTGCGTTGGAAAAGTCCTGAAAGGTCACAGATCCATGGAACTGTTGGGATGGAAGGGTCCTGAAAGGTCACAGAACCACAGGTTGGTTGGAATGGAAGGGTCCTGAAAGGTCACAGAACCATGGAACGGTTGGGATGGAAGGGTCCTGAAAGGTCAGAGAACCATGGAATGGTTGGGATGGAAGGGTCCTGAAAGGTCCCAGAACCATGGGATGACTGTGGTATAAGGGTCCTGGAAGGTCACAGAACGATGGGACTGTTGGGATGGAAGGGTCCTGAAAGGTCACAGAACCGTTGAACTGTTGGGATGGAAAGGTCCTGAAAGGTCACAGAACCATGGGACTACTGGGATGGAAGGGTCCTGAAAGGTCAGAGAACCAAGGAACTGTTGGGATGGAAAGGTCCTTAAAGGCGAAAGAAGAAGTGAGTGGTTGGGCTGGAAGGGGCTGGGGAGGTGGCAGAACCATGGGATGGTGGGGTTGGAAGGGAATGGAAGCATGGAATGGTTGGAAGGGTCCTGGAAGGTCTCAGAACCATGGAATGGTTGGGATGGAAGGGTCCTGAAAGGTCACAGAACCATGGAAAGTTTGCGTTGGAAAAGTCCTGAAAGGTCACAGATCCATGGAACTGTTGGGATGGAAGGGTCCTGAAAGGTCACAGAACCACAGGTTGGTTGGAATGGAAGGGTCCTGAAAGGTCAGAGAACCATGGAACGGTTGGGATGGAAGGGTCCTGAAAGGTCACAGAACCGTGGAATGGTTGGGATGGACGGGTCCTGAAAGGTCACAGAACGATGGAATTGTTGGGATGGAAGGGTCCTGAAAGGTCAGAGAACCAGGGAATGGTTGGGATGGAAGGGTCCTGAAAGGTCACAGAACCATGGAATGGATGGGATGGAAGGGTCCTGAAAGGTCAGAGAACCATGGAATGGTTGGGATGGAAGGGTCCTGAAAGGTCACAGAACCATGGAATGGATTGGATGGAAGGGTCCTGAAAGGTCAGAGATCCATGGAACTGTTGGGATGGAAGGGTCCTGAAAGGTCAGAGAACCATGGAAAGTTTGGGATGGAAGGGTCCTGAAAGGTCACAGAACGATGGAATGGCTGGGATGGAAAGGTCCTGAAAGGTCAGAGAACCATGGAATGGTTGGGGTGGAAGGGTCCTGAAAGGTCACAGAACCATGGAATGGTTGGGATGGAAGGGTCCTGAAAGGTCACAGAACCATGGAATGGTTGGGGTGGAAGGGTCCTGAAAGGTCACAGAACCATGGAATGGTTGGGCTGGAAGGGTCCTCAAAGGTCAGAGAACCATGGAATGGATTGGATGGAAGGGTCCTGAAAGGTCAGAGATCCATGGAACTGTTGGGATGGAAGGGTCCTGAAAGGTCAGAGAACCATGGAATGGTTGGGATGGAAGGGTCCTGAAAGGTCACAGAACCATGGAATGGTTGGGATGGAAGGGTCCTGAAAGGTCAGGGAACCATGGGATGGTTTGGTTGGAAGGGTCCTGAAAGGTCAGAGAACCATGGGATGGTTGGGTTGAAAGGGTCCTGAAAGGTCAGAGAACCATGGGATGGTTGGGTTGGAAGGGTCCTGAAAGGTCAGAGAACCATGGGATGGTTGGGTTGGAAGGGTCCTGAAAGGTCAGGGAACCATGGAATGGTTGGGATGGAAGGGTCCTGAAAGGTCAGAGAACCATGGAATGGTTGGGGTGGAAGGGTCCTGAAAGGTCATAGAAGCATGGAGAGGTTGGGATGCAAAGGTCCTGAAAGGTCACAGAACCAAGGAATGTTTGGGGTAGAAGGGTCCTGAAAGATCAGAGAATGATGGAATGGCTGGGATGGAAGGGTCCTGAAAGGTCAGAGAACCATGGGATGGTTGGGATGGAAGGGTCCTGAAAGGTCAGAGAACCATGGAATGGTTGGGATGGAAGGGTCCTGAAAGGTCAGAGAACCATGGAATGGTTGGGGGGGAAGGGTCCTGAAAGGTCAGAGAACCATGGAACTGCTGGGGTTGAAGGGTCCTGAAAGGTCACAGAACCATGGAACTGCTGGGGTGGAAGGGTCGTGAAAGGTCACAGAACCATGGAATGGTTGTGATGGAAGGGTCCTGAAAGGTCACAGAACCATGGGATGGTTGGGATGGAAGGGTCCTGAAAGGCCACAGAACCATGGAATGGTTGGGATGGAAGGGTCCTGAAAGGTCACAGAACCATGGAATGGTTGGGGTGGAAGGGTCCTGAAAGGTCAGAGAACCATGGAATGGTTGGGATGGAAGGGTCCTGAAAGGTCATAGAACCATGGAATGGTTGGGATGGAAGGGTCCTGAAAGGTCACAGAACCATGGGTTGGTTGGAATGGAAGGGTCCTGAAAGGTCAGAGAACCATGGAATGGTTGGGATGGAAGGGTCCTGAAAGGTCAGAGAACCATGGAATGGTTGGGATGGAAGGGTCCTGAAAGGTCACAGAACCATGGAAGTGTTGGGATGGAAGGGTCCTGAAAGGTCAGAGAACCATTGGACTACTGGGATCTAAGGGTCCTGAAAGGTCAGAGAACCATGGGACGGTTGGGATGGAAGGGTCCTGAAAGGTCAGAGAACCATGGGATGGTTGGGATGGAAGGGTCCTGAAAGATCAGAGAACCATGGAACTGTTGGGATGGAAGGGTTCTGAAAGGCCACAGAACCATGGAATGGTTGGGATGGAAGGGTCCTGAAAGGTCATAGAACCATGGGATGGTTGGGATGGAAGGGTCCTGAAAGGCCACAGAACCATGGGATGGTTGGGATGGAAGGGTCCTGAAAGGTCACAGAACGATGGAATGGTTGGGGTGGAAGGGTCCTGAAAGGTCACAGAACGATGGAATGGTTGGGGTGGAAGGGTTCTGAAAGGCCACAGAACCATGGAATGGTTGGGATGGAAGGGTCCTGAAAGGTCATAGAACCATGGGATGGTTGGGATGGAAGGGTCCTGAAAGGCCACAGAACCATGGGATGGTTGGGATGGAAGGGTCCTGAAAGGTCACAGAACCATGGAAGTGTTGGGATGGAAGGGTCCTGAAAGGTCAGAGAACCATGGAATGGTTGAGGTGGAAGGGTCCTGAAAGGTCACAGAACCATGGAATGGTTGGGATGGAAGGGTCCTGAAAGGTCAGAGAACCATGGAATGGTTGGGATGGAAGAGTCCTGAACGGTCAGAGAACCATGGGACTACTGGGATGGAAAGGTCCTTAAAGGCGATAGAACAAGTGACTGGTTGGGTTGGAAGGGGCTGGGGAGGTGACAGAACCATGGGATGGTGTGGGTGGAAGGGAATGGAAGCATGGAATGGTTGGAAGGGTCCTGAAAGGTCAGAGAACCATGGAATGGTTGGGATGGAAGGGTCCTGAAAGGTCATAGAACCATGGGATGGTTGGGATGGAAGGGTCCTGAAAGGCCACAGAACCATGGGACGGTTGGGATGGAAGGGTCCTGAAAGGTCCCAGAACCATGGAATGGTTGGGATGGAAGGGTCCTGAAAGGTCACAGAACGATGGAATGGTTGGGATGGAAGAGTCCTGGAAGGTCACAGAACCATGGAATGGTTGGGATGGAAGGGTCCTGAAAGGTCAGAGAACCATGGAATGGTTGGGGGGGAAGGGTCCTGAAAGGTCACAGAACCATGGAACTGCTGGGGTGGAAGGGTCCTGAAAGGTCACAGAACCATGGGATGATTGGTTGGAAGGGTCCTGAAAGGTCACAGAACGATGGAATGGTTGAGATGGAAGGGTCCTGAAAGGTCAGAGAACCATGGAATGGTTGGGATGGAAGGGTCCTGAAAGGTCAGAGATCCATGGAACTGTTGGGATCGAAGGGTCCTGAAAGGTCACAGAACCATGGAACTGTTGGGATGGAAGGGTCCTGAAAGGTCACAGAACCATGGAATGGTAGGGATGGAAGGGTCCTGAAAGATCAGAGAACCATGGAACTATTGGTATGGGATGGAAGGGTCCTGAAAGGTCACAGAACCATGGAACTGTTGGGATGGAAGGGTCCTGAAAGTTCACAGAACCATGGAACTGTTGTGATGGAAGGGTCCTGAAAGGTCACAGAACGATGGAATAGCTGGGATGGAAGGGTCCTGGAAGGTCACAGAACCATGGAATGGTTGGGATGGAAGGGTCCTGAAAGGTCAGAGAACCATGGAACTGTTGGGATGGAAGGGTCCTGAAAGATTACAGAAACAAGGAGTGTTTGGGGTAGAAGGGTCCTGAAAGGTCAGAGAACCATGGAATGGTTGGGATGGACGGGTCCTGAAAGGTCAGAGAACCATGGAATGGCTGGAATGGAAGGGTCCTGAAAGGTCACTGAACCATGGGACTGTTGGGATGGAAGGGTCCTGAAAGGTCACAGAACGATGGAATGGTTGGGGTGGAAGGGTCCTGAAAGGTCAGAGAACCATGGAACTGTTGGGATGGAAGGGTCCTGAAAGGTCAGAGAACCATGAAGAGGTTGAGATGGAAGGGTCCTGAAAGATTTCAGAAACAAGGAGTGTTTGGGGTGGAAGGGTCCTGAAAGGTCACAGAACCATGGGTCTATTGGGATTGAAAGGTCCTGAAAGGTTACAGAATGATGGAACTGTTGGGATGGAAAGGTCCTGAAAGGTCAGTGAACCATGGGATGGTTGGGGTGGAAGGGTCCTGAAAGGTCACAGAGCCATGGAATGGATGGGATGGAAGGGTCCTGAAAGGTCACAGAATCATGGGATGGTTGGGGTGGAAGGGTCCTGAAAGGTCACAGAACCATGGAATGGTTGGGGTGGAAGGGTCCTGAAAGGTCACAGAACCATGGAACTGTTGGTATGGAGGGTCCTGAAAGGTCACAGAATCATGGGATGGTTGGGGTGGAAGGGTCCTGAAAGGTCACAGAACCATGGAATGGTTGGGATGGAAGGGTCCTGTAAGGTCACAGAACCATGGAACTGTTGGGGTAGAAGGGTCCTGAAAGGTCACAGAAGCATGGAATGGTTGGGTTGGAAGGGTCTTGAAAGACCATTGAAAATTGAGTGGTTGAAATGGAAGGGTCCTGAAAGCTCACAGATCCATGGAACTGTTGGGATGGAAGGGTCCTGAAAGGTCACAGAACCATGGAATGGTTGGGATGGAAGGGTCCTGAAAGGTCACAGAGCCATGGGATGCTTGGTTGGAAGGGTCCTGCAAGGTCACAGAAGCACAGGCGCTCCAGCAGGGCTGCGTTGTGCCATCGCACGCCGTTCTCCTCTTGCCGACCCCCTGCGCCGTGGGCGGACGGCGCTGCTCTGATCTCAGCCCACCTCATCCGCGCTCCATCGCGGCGCCGTGACGCCGTCGTTTGTCCCGCAGCCAACAGGCCGGCGGACGTCGGTGCCATCAGCCACCACCTGGACACCATGCAGATCGGTGACATCTTCAGCCACCAGACGGCGCCCGCCGCCACCTCTCTGCCCTCCCCGGTGCCGGTAGGTGCCCCCACGGCGCCCCCACGTCCCCCTCATCCCTGGGTTCATTCCGGTGATGCGGCCCCTCTGCACGTCTCCCTTCCCCGATCCTCCATCCGTCTCTGTGCACCGCAGGCCGGTTGGTCGTGTCCCAAATGCACCTTCATCAACAAACCCACGAGGCCGGGCTGTGAGATGTGCAGCACCGACCGACCGAGCGACTACGTGATCCCAGGAGGCTACGAACCGGATGAGATGGAGCTGTGGAGGATGCAGCAGGAGCAGGAGGGGATGCTGCAGTACCAGCAGGTAACAGCTGGAGCCAGGGAGGAATCAGCGTAGGGGGGTCGGGGGGGAGCAGGTCCTGAAGTGTGCTGGAAAGGGGCTGGGAATGGTGGAGATGTGTGGTGGGTTGGGTTGGAAAGGTCCTTGAAGGTCATGGAGCCATGGGATGGTTGGGTTGGAAAGGTCCTTGAAGATCATGGAGCCGTGGCATGGTTGGGTTGGAAAGGTCCTTGAAGGTCATGGAGCCATGAGATGGTTGGGTTGGAAAGGTCCTTGAAGATCATAGAGCTGTGGGATGGACTTTATAGATCAAGGAGCCATGGAATGGTTGGGTTGGAAGAGTCTTCTAAGGTCATGGAGCCATGGGATGGTTGGGTTGGAAGGGTCCTCAAAGGTCACGGAGCCATGGGATGGTTGTGTTGGAAAGGTCCTCGAAGGTCATGAAGCCATGAGATGGTTGGGTTGGAAAGGTCCTCGAAGGTCATGGAGCCATGGGATGGTTGGGTTGGAAAGGTCCTTGAAGGTCTTGGAGCCATGGGATGGTTGGGTTGGAAAGGTCCTTGAAGGTGGTAGAGCCATGAGGTGGTTTGGTTGGAAAGGTCCTTGAAGGTCTTGGAGCTGTGGGATGGTTTGTTTGGAAAGGTCCTCGAAGGTCATGGAGACCTGGAGTGGTTGGGTTGGAAAGGTCCTGGAAGGTCTTGGAGGCATTGGATGGTTGGGTTGGAAAGGTCCTTGAAGGTCATGGAGCCATGGGATGGTTGTGTTGGAAAGGTCCTCGAAGGTGGTAGAGCCAGGGGATGGTTGGGTTGGAAGGGTCCTTGAAGTTCTTGGAGCCATGGGATGGTTGGGTTGGAAGGGTCCTTGAACATCATAGAGCTGTGGGATGGACCTTATAGATCAAGGAGCCATTGAATGGTTGTGTTGGAAGGGTCCTGAAAGATCACAGAGCCATGAGATGGACCTTATAGGTCATTGAATAATGGGATGGTTGGGTTGGAAAGGTCCTGAAAGATCATAGAGCCGTGGGATGGACCTTATTGGTCATAGAGTAATGGGGTGGTTGGGTTGGAAGGGTCCTTGAAGGTCATAGAGCTGTGGGATGGACCTTATAGATTACGGAACTGTGGAATGGTTGCGTTGGAAGGGTCCTGAAAGATCACAGAGCCGTGGGATGGACCTTATAGATCATAGAATTATGGGGTGGTTGGGTTGGAAGGGTCCTTGAAGGTCATAGGGCCATGGGATGGACCTTATAGATCATAGAATAATGGGGTGGTTGGTTTGGAAGGGTCCTTGAAGGTCATAGAGCCGTGGGATGGACCTTATAGATCATAGGCTGATGGGATGGTTGGCTTGGAAGTGTTCTTATAGGTCATGGAGACATGGGAAGGTCCTTGTAGATCACGGAGCCATGGAATGGTTGTGTTGGAAGGGTCCTGAAAGATCACAGAGCCGTGGGATGGACCTTATAGATCATAGGCTGATGGGATGGTTGGGTTGGAAAGGTCCTTGAAGGTCATAGGGCCATGGGATGGACGTTATAGGTCATAGAATGATGGGATGGTTGGGATGGAAGGGTCCTGAAAGATCATAGAGCCATGGGATGGACCTTATAGATGATAGGCTGATGGGATGGTTGGGTTGGAAGGGTCCTTGAAGGCCACAGAGACGTTGGGTGGACCTTATAGATGATAGGCTGATGGGATGGTTGGGTTGGAAGGGTCCTTGAAGGTCATGGAGCCATGGGATGGTTGGGTTGGAAAGGTCCTTGAAGATCATGGAGCCGTGGGATGGTTGGGTTGGAAGGGTCCTTGAAGGTCATAGGGCCATGGGATGGACCTTATAGATCATAGGCTGATGGGATGGTTGGCTTGGAAGTGTTCTTATAGGTCATGGAGGCATGGGAAGGTCCTTGTAGATCACGGAGCCATGGAATGGTTGTGTTGGAAGGGTCCTGAAAGATCACAGAGCCGTGGGATGGACCTTATAGATCATAGAATGATGGGATGGTTGGGTTGGAAAGGTCCTTGAAGGTCATAGGGCCATGGGATGGACGTTATAGGTCATAGAATGATGGGATGGTTGGGATGGAAGGGTCCTTGAAGACCACAGAGCTGTGTGATGGACCTTATAGATCACGGAGCCATGGAATGGTTGCACTGGAAGGGTCCTGAAAGATCACAGAGCCATGAGATGTACCTTATAGGTCATTGAATAATGGGATGGTTGGGTTGGAAAGGTCCTTAAAGGTCATAGGGTCATGGGATGGACCTTATAGATCATAGAATGATGGGATGATTGGGTTGGAAGGGTCCTTGAAGGTCACCCGGCCATGGGATGGACCTTATAGGTCATTGAATAATGGGATGGTTGGGTTGGAAAGGTCCTGAAAGATCATAGAGCCATGGGATGGACCTTATAGATGATAGGCTGATGGGATGGTTGGGTTGGAAAGGTCCTTGAAGGTCATGGAGCCATGAGATGGTTGGGTTGGAAAGGTCCTTGAAGGTGGTAGAGGAATTGCATGGTTTCGTTGGAAAGGTCCTTGAAGGTGGTGGAGCCATGGGATGTTTGGGTTGGAAAGGTCCTTGAAGATCACAGAGCCATGGGATGGTTGCATTGGAATGGTCCTTGAAGGTCATAGGGCCGTGGCATGGACCTTATAGATCATAGGCTGATGGGATGGTTGGCTTGGAAGGGTCCTTGAAGGTCACCCGGCCATGGGATGGACCTTATAGGTCATAGCATAATGGGATGGTTGGGTTGGAAGTGTTCTTATAGGTCATGGAGACTTGGGAAGGTCCTTGTAGATCACGGAGCCATGGAATGGTTGTGTTGGAAGGGTCCTGAAAGACCACAGAGCCGTGGGATGGACCTTATAGGTCATAGAATATTGGGATGGTTGGGTTGGAAGGGTCCTTGAAGACCACAGAGCCATGGGATGGACCTTATAGATCGTAGGCTGATGGGATGGTTGGGTTGGAAGGGTCCTGAAAGATCACAGAGCCGTGGGGTGGACATTATAGGTCATAAAATAATGGGATGGTTGGGTTGGAAAGGTCCTGAAAGATCATAGAGCCGTGGGATGGACCTTATAGATCATAGAATGATGGGATGATTGGGTTGGAAGGGTCCTTGAAGGTCACCCGGCCATGGGATGGACCTTATAGGTCATTGAATAATGGGATGGTTGGGTTGGAAAGGTCCTGAAAGATCACAGAGCCATGGGATGGACCTTATAGATCATAGAATTTTGGGATGGTTGGATTGGAAGAGTCCTGAAAGATCATAGAGCCATGGGATGGACCTTATAGGTCATTGAATAATGGGATGGTTGGGTTGGAAAGGTCCTGAAAGATCATAGAGCCATGGGATGGACCTTATAGATGATAGGCTGATGGGATGGTTGGGTTGGAAGGGTCCTTGAAGGCCACAGAGACGTTGGGTGGACCTTATAGATCATAGGCTGATGGGATGATTGGGTTGGAAGGGTCCTTGAAGGTCATGGAGCCATGGGATGGTTGGGTTGGTAAGGTCCTCAAAGTTCATGGAGCCATGGGATGGTTGGGTTGGAAAGGTCCTTGAAGGTCATGGAGAAATGGGATGGTTGGGTTGGAAAGGTCCTTGAAGATCATGGAGCCATGGGATGGTTGGGTTGGAAAGGTCCTCGAAGGTCATGGAGCCATGGGATGGTTGGGATGGAAAGGTCCTCAAAGGTCATGGAGCCATGGGATGGTTGGGATGGAAAGGTCCTTGAAGATCATGGAGCCATGGGATGATTGGGTTGGAAAGGTCCTTGAAGGTCATAGAGCCGTGGGATGGACCTTATAGGTCACAGAATATTGGGATGGTTGGGTTGGAAGGGTCCTGAAAGATCACAGAGCTGTGGCATGGACCTTATAGATCATAGGCTGATGGGATGGTTGCGTTGGAAGGGTCCTTGAAGGTCATGGAGCCATGGGATGGTTGGGTTGGAAAGGTCCTTGAAGGTGGTAGAGGAATTGCATGGTTTGGTTGGAAAGGTCCTTGAAGGTGGTGGAGCCATGGGATGGTTGGGTTGAAAGGGTCCTGAAAGATCACAGAGCCATGGGATGGTTGCGTTGGAAGGGTCCTTAAAGATCATAGAGAATGACTGTGTTGGTCCTGGTCCTTGAAGATCGTAGAGCCGAGGCAGGGTTGGATTGGAAAGGTCCTTGCAGATGACAGGATCACAGAATGGTCCTTCAAGATCACAGAACCCCAGAATGGTTGTGTGGGAAGGGATCTCCCCACCGCAGCCCTACTGTGGGGCACCCACAGCTCTGGGCACAGCGCCGGGGCCGCACCGCCTCTGGGTGAAGGATTGCCCCACATCCGAACCCGGCCTCCCCCCTGTTGGGTTCCCACCGTTCCCCCGGCTCCGTTCCGCTCAGTCGCTCTCCTTCCCATCCCCAGCTCCATTCCGAATTGCCCCGCATCCTTCCCTCCCCACTCCAACCCCCAGCTCTCATCCTGGCCCCATAGCACAAAGAAGCCTTCACCCAACCCGGTGCATCAGAGGGGCTCCAGCAGCCCCCACCGCTCCCCACTCCGACCCCCAGCTCTCATCCTGGCCCCATAGCACCAAGAAGCCTTCACCCAACCCGGTGCATCAGAGGGGCTCCAGCAGCCCCCACCCTTCCCTCCCCACTCCGACCCCCATCTCTCATCCTGGCCCCGTAGCACAAAGAAGCCTTCACCCAACCCGGTGCATCAGAGGGGGCTCCAGCAGCCCCCACCGCTCCCCACTCCGACCCCCATCTCTCATCCTGGCCCCATAGCACAAAGAAGCCGGCACCCAACCCGGTGCATCAGAGGGGGCTCCGGCAGCCCCCACCCTTCCCTCCCCACTCCGACCCCCATCTCTCATCCTGGCCCCATAGCACAAAGAGGCCAGCACCCAACCCGGTGCATCAGAGGGGGCTCCGGCAGCCCCCACCGCTCCCCACTCCGACCCCCAGCTCTCATCCTGGCCCCATAGCACCAAGAAACCTTCACCCAACCCGGTGCATCAGAGGGGCTCCGGCAGCCCCCACCGCTCCCCACTCCGACCCCCATCTCTCATCCTGGCCCCATAGCACAAAGAAGCCTTCACCCAACCCGGCGCATCAGTGGGGCTCCAGCAGCCCCCACCGCTCCCCACTCCGACCCCCAGCTCTCATCCTGGCCCCATAGCACAAAGAAGCCTTCACCCAACCCGGTGCATCAGAGGGGCTCCGGCAGCCCCCACCGCTCCCCACTCCGACCCCCATCTCTCATCCTGGCCCCATAGCACAAAGAAGCCTTCACCCAACCCGGTGCATCAGAGGGGCTCCGGCAGCCCCCACCCTTCCCTCCCCACTCCGACCCCCAGCTCATCCTGGCCCCATAGCACAAAGAAGCCTTCACCCAACCCGCTGCATCAGAGGGGCTCCGGCAGCCCCCACCCCTCCCTCCCCACTCCGACCCCCAGCTCTCATCCTGGCCCCATAGCATAAAGAAGCCGGCACCCAACCCGGTGCATCAGAGGGGGCTCCAGCAGCCCCCACCGCTCCCCACTCCGACCCCCAGCTCTCATCCTGGCCCCATAGCACAAAGAAGCCGGCACCCAACCCGGTGCATCAGAGGGGGCTCCAGCAGCCCCCACCACTCCCCACTCTGACCCCCAGCTCATCCTGGCCCCATAGCACAAAGAAACCTTCACCCAACCCGGTGCATCAGAGGGGCTCTGGCAGCCCCCACCCTTCCCTCCCCACTCCGACCCCCAGCTCTCATCCTGGCCCCATAGCACAAAGAAGCCGGCACCCAACCCGGTGCATCAGAGGGGGCTCCGGCAGCCCCCACCCTTCCCTCCCCACTCCGACCCCCAGCTCTCATCCTGGCCCCATAGCATAAAGAAGCCTTCACCCAACCCGGTGCATCAGAGGGGGCTCCGGCAGCCCCCACCCTTCCCTCCCCACTCCGACCCCCAGCTCATCCTGGCCCCATAGCACAAAGAAGCCTTCACCCAACCCGGTGCATCAGAGGGGCTCCGGCAGCCCCCACCGCTCCCCACTCCGACCCCCAGCTCTCATCCTGGCCCCATAGCACAAAGAAGCCTTCACCCAACCCGCTGCATCAGAGGGGGCTCCGGCAGCCCCCACCCTTCCCCACTCCGACCCCCAGCTCTCATCCTGGCCCCATAGCACCAAGAAGCCTTCACCCAACCCGGTGCATCAGAGGGGGCTCCGGCAGCCCCCACCCCTCCCCACTCCGACCCCCAGCTCTCATCCTGGCCCCATAGCACAAAGAAGCCTTCACCCAACCCGGTGCATCAGAGGGGGCTCCAGCAGCCCCCACCGCTCCCCACTCCAACCCCCAGCTCTCATCCTGGCCCCATAGCACAAAGAAGCCTTCACCCAACCCAGTGCATCAGAGGGGGCTCCGGCAGCCCCCACCCCATTTCTCCCCCACACCCAGAGCTCACCGATGCGCTGCCGCCTCCCCTGGTGCCGTCCTTTGGGTCCCGACCCGCGTCACCGTGGGCTGCCGTCGTCGCTCCTCTCGTGGGTAGGGACCGATGTCATTTAGCTGGAGCTGAGCAAGGCCTTTGACACGGTCCCCCACCACATCCTCATCTCCAAATTGGCTCCTCAACAAATCACTCAGAGCCTTATCAGCAAGCAAGCTTGGAGCCAAAGAAACAGACAAGGATCCTCACAGCCTGCACTCGTGCCAAAGCTTTTGGGGTCCCCTCTCCCCATCTGAGTCACAGCATCACAGAACTGTAAGGGTTGGAAGGGAGCTGCAGAGATCATCGTGTCCAACCCCCCTGCCAAAGCAGGTTCCCTACAGCAGGTAATGTCTTGCTAGGAGTCACTCGACATGGGGGGAGGCACGCTTGAGCAGAACAAACAATTAAAATGAAGATCTCAAGCACAGTGAGACCCGGTCTTCAAAAAAGGCAAGAAGGAAGAGCCAGGCAATGATAGGCCAGTCAGCATCACCTCTGTCCCTGGAAAGGTGATGGAACAGCTGTGCTGGATGCCATCTCCAGACAACTGGAAGAAGAGGAGGTTATCAGGAGTAATCAGCACGGGTTCACAAGGGGGAGGTCGTGCTTGACCAACCTGGTGGCCTTCTATGATGTTGTCTCTGGCTGGGTGGATGGGGGCAGAGCAGTGGATGTGGCCTACCTTGATTTCAGCAGGGCTTTTGATGCTGTCCCCCACGACATCCTTATAACAAAGCTGAGCAAGTGTGGGATGGATGAGTGGACAGTGAGGTGGGTTGAGAGCTGGCTGAGTGGCAGAGCACAGAGGGTCGTTGTTGGTGGTGCAGAGTCCGGTTGGAGGCCTGTGAGCAGTGATGTCCCCCAGGGGTCGGTGCTGGGTCCTTGTTCAACATCTTCATCAATGACCTTGATGAGGGGATGGCGGCCACCCTCAGCAAGTTTGTGATGATACCAAGTTGGGAGGATTGGCTGAAGGCCGTGCTGCCATTCAGCGAGAGCTGGACAGGATGAGAGCTGGGCAGGAAGAAACCAGATGGGGTTTGACAACAGCAAGTGTAGAGTCTTGCATCTGGGGAGGAATAACGGCGTGCAGCGGTACAGGATGGGGGATGAGCTGCTGGAGGGGAGCTCTGCGGAGAGGGAGCTGGGTGTCCTGGTGGACAACAGGTTGCCATGAGCCAGCAGTGTGCCCTTGTGGCCAAGAGGGCCAATGGCATCCTGGGGTGCATTGCACAGAGCGTGGCCAGCAGGTCGAGGGAGGCGATCCTCCCCCTCTGCTCTGCCCTGCTGAGGCCTCACCTGGAGCACGGCGTCCAGTTCTGGGCTGCCCAGCACAAAACAGACAGGGAGCTCTTGGGAAGAGTCCAGCGGAGGGGCACCAAGATGGTGAGGGGCCTGGAGCATCTCTGCTATGGAGAAAGGCTGAGTGAGCTGGGTCTGTTCAGCATGGAGAAAAGAAGGCTGAGAGGGGAGCTGATCCAGGGCTGTCAATATCTGAGGTGTGGGGGGCAGCATGGCGAGGATGGACTGTTTTCAGTGGGGAGTGGAGACAGGACGAGGGGAAACGGCCAGAAACTGCAGCATAGGAAGTTGTGCACCAATGTGCACAAGAACTTCTGTACAGTGAGGTGATGGAGCACTGGAACAGGCTGCCAGGGAGGGGGGGGAGTCTATGGGTCCCAACGTGTTTCTATGGGTCCCAACGTGTTTCTATGGGTCCCAATGTGTCTCTATGGGTCTCTATGGGTCCCAACGTGTCTCTATGGGTCCCAATGTGTCTCTATGGGTCTCTATGGGTCCCAACGTGTCTCTATGGGTCCCAACGTGTCTCTATGGGTCCCAATGTGTCTCTATGGGTCCCATCGTGTCTCTATGGGTCCCAACGTGTCTCTGTGTCCCATTGTGTCTCTATGAGTCCCAATGTGTCTCTATGAGTCCCAATGTGTCTCTATGGGTCCCAATGTGTCTCTATGGGTCCCAACGTGTCCCTATGGGTCCCAACGTGTCCCTATGGCTCCCAACGTGTCTCTGTGGGTCCCATCGTGTCTCTATGGGTCCCAATGTGTCTCTATGGGTCCCAATGTGTCTCTATGGGTCCCAGTGTGTGTCTATGGGTCCCAACGTGTCCCTATGGGTCCCAACGTGTCTCTATGGGTCCCATCGTGTCTCTGTGGGTCCCATCGTGTCTCTATGGGTCCCAACGTGTCTCTGTGGGTCCCATCGTGTCTCTATGGGTCCCAATGTGTCTCTATGGGTCCCAACGTGTCTCTATGGGTCCCATCGTGTCTCTATGGGTCCCAACGTGTCCCTATGTGTCCCATCGTGTCTCTATGGGTCCCAACGTGTCTCTGTGGGTCCCATCGTGTCTCTATGGGTCCCAATGTGTCTCTATGGGTTCCAACGTGTCCCTATGGGTCCCAATGTGTCTCTATGGGTCCCAACGTGTCTCTATGGGTCCCAACGTGTCCCTATGGGTCCCATCGTGTCTCTATGGGTCCCAACGTGTCTCTGTGGGTCCCAATGTGTCTCTATGGGTCCCAACGTGTCTCTATGGGTCCCACTGTGTCTCTATGGGTCCCAACGTGTCTCTATGGGTCCCAACGTGTCTCTATGGGTCCCAGCGTGTCCCTATGGGTCCCAATGTGTCTCTATGGGTCCCAACGTGTCTCTATGGGTCCCAGCGTGTCTCTATGGGTCCCAACGTGTCCCTATGGGTCCCAATGTGTCTCTATGGGTCCCAATGTGTCTCTATGGGTCCCAACGTGTCTCTATGGGTCCCAGCGTGTCCCTATGGGTCCCAATGTGTCTCTATGGGTCCCAATGTGTCTCTATGGTCCCACTGTTCACTGGAACAGGCTGCCCAGGGAGGTGATGGAGTCTCCTGCTCTGCAGATGTTCCAGACCTGCCTGGATGCCGACCTGTGCGACCTGCTGTAGGGAACCTGCATTGGCAGGGGGTTGGACTCCATGATCTCTGGAGGTCCCTTCCAACCCCTACAGTTCTGTGATTGTGATTCTGTGATTGTGAGTTCTTCACCTCGGTCTTCACTGGTGGCCAGGATTCTGGTCTTTTTCACATCCCTGAGCCCTGCATCCCCAAACCTCTATGTGGGGACCAAGGAGGTAAATCCCTCCCCACTGTAAGGGCAGAGCAAGTCCGAGAGTGCCTCCTTAGACTGAATGAATACAAGTCTATGGGGCCGGATGGCTGCATCCCAGGGTCCTGAAGGAGCTGGCTGAGGTGGTTGCCGAGCCGCTCTCCATCATATTATCCATATACAAGAAGGGGAGCAGGGAGGAGCCGGGGAACTACAGGCCGGTGAGTCTCACCTCCGTGCCTGGGAAGATGATGGAACAGATCCTCCTGGACAACATGCTTGGTCACATAAAGAATGAGCATGGGATCCGAGACAGCCAGCACGGCTTCACCAAAGGAAGGTCGTGCCTAACTCATCTTGTGGCCTTCTATGATGGAGTGATGGCATTGGTGGACGAAGGGAAGGCGACCGATGTCATTTAGCTGGAGCTGAGCAAGGCCTTTGACATGGTGCCCCACCACATCCTCATCTCCAAATTGGAGGGAAGTGGATTTGATGGGTGGACGAGCCGATGGATGATGGATGAGGTTGAAAGGCCGCAGACAGAGGGTGGTGGTCAATGGCTCCGTGTCCAGGTGGAGGCTGGTAACAAGCGGTGTCCCCCAAGGGTCTGTCTTGGGACCTTTAACATCTTTATTAATGACATCCATGAGGGAATTGAGTGAATAAAGGGAGGGAATTTGAGGGAATAAAGATTTATTTGAGGGAATAAAGACAAGGATGTTGAGGAGAGCTGGCGGCTCTTCAGAGATGCCCTCCTGGAAGCACAAGAGGTCTCCATTCCTCTGAATAAGAAAGTGGGCAGGCGAGGTAGGAAACCAGCATGGCTCAGCAAGGAGCTGCTGAGAGAACTGAGGGCAAAGAAAGGGGTGCACAAGCTCTGGAAACAAGGCTGTGTCACCTGGGAAGAGGACAGGAATGCCGTCCGGACTTGCAGACGTGGGATGAGGGAAGCCAAGGCGCAGGCAGAACTGAACTTGGCAAGGGACGTGAAAAACAGTAAGAAAACCTTCTACAGGTACATTGGCCAGAAGAGACAGGCCAAAACGGGCGTACCTACTTGGGTTAATTTAAAAGGAGAACTGGCTTCAACAGATGAAGAGAAAGCTGAGGTGCTGAATGAGTTCTTCACCTCGGTCTTCACTGGTGGCCAGGATTCTGGTCTTTTTCACGTCCCTGAGCCCTGCATCCCCAAACCTCCATGTGGGGACCAAGGAGGTAAATCCCTCCCCACTGTAAGGGCAGAGAGTGCCTCCTTAGACTGAATGAATACAAGTCTATGGGGCCGGATGGCTGCATCCCAGGGTCCTGAAGGAGCTGGCTGAGGTGGTTGCCGAGCCGCTCTCCATCATATTATCCATATACAAGAAGGGGAGCAGGGAGGAGCCGGGGAACTACAGGCCGGTGAGTCTCACCTCCGTGCCTGGGAAGATGATGGAACAGATCCTCCTGGACAACATGCTGGGTCACATAAAGAATGAGCATGTGATCCGAGACAGCACGGCTTCACCAAAGGAAGGTCATGCCTAACTCATCTTGTGGCCTTCTATGATGGAGCGGCGGCATTGGTGGATGAAGGGAAGGCGACCGATGTCATTTAGCTGGAGCTGAGCAAGGCCTTTGACATGGTGCCCCACCACATCCTCATCTCCAAATTGGAGGGAAGTGGATTTGATGGGTGGACGAGCCGATGGATGATGGATGAGGTTGAAAGGCCGCAGACAGAGGGTGGTGGTCAATGGCTCCGTGTCCAGGTGGAGGCCGGTAACAAGCGGTGTCCCCCAAGGGTCTGTCTTGGGACCTTTAACATCTTAGAATCATAGAATCATAGAATCATAGAATCACCAAGGTTGGAAAAGACCTCAAAGCTCATCCAGTCCAACCGTTCACCTATTCCCAATAGCTCCCACTGAACCACGTCCCTCAACACAACATCCAGTCTTTCCTTCAACACCCCCAGGCTCGGTGATTCCACCACCTCCCTGGGCATCCATTGCAGTGCCTGACCACCCTTTCTGAACAGTAAAACTTCCTCATGTCCAGCCTGAATCTCCCCTGCCGTAGCTTGAAGCCATTCCCCCTGCTCCTATCACTGATGACACCAGAGCAGAGGCCGACCCCCAGCTCACTACAACCTCCCTTCATGCAGCCATAGAGAGCAATGAGGTCTCCCCTGAGCTCCTCTTCTCACACTGAACATTCCCAGCTCCTTCAGCCTCTCCTCACCAGCCCTGTGCTCCAGACCCCTCACCATTTCATTGCCCTCCTTTGAACACGTTCCAGGGCCTCAATATCTTTCTTGCAGTGAGGGGCCCAAAACTGAACACAGCACTCGAGGTGCGGCCTCACCAGTGCTGAATACAGGGGATGGATGCTCACCTCCCTGCTCCTGCTGGCCATTTCTGATGCAGGCCAGGCTGCCATTGCCCTTCCTGGCCACCTGGGCACACTGCTGGCTCCTGTTCAGCCCAGCATCCATCCATACCCCCAGCTCCATTTCCTCTACGCCGTCCTCCAGCCACACCGCCCCAAGCCTGCAGCGTCGCCTGGGGTTGTTGTAGCCCAAGTGCAGGACCCAGCATTTGGCCTTGTTGAACCTCATCCCATTGGCTCCAGCCCAGCTCTCCAGCCTGTCCAGATCCCTCTGTAGGGCCTCGCTACCCCCAGGCAGATCCACGCTTCCAGCCCATTTGGTGCCATTTGCGAATGCACCAAGGCTGCACTCGATGCCCTCATCCAGGTCATCAATACAGATATTGAAGAGGACAGGCCCATCTTTATCAATGACATCGATGAGGGAATTGAGTGCATGCCATTCAGAGGGACCTCAACAGGCTGCAGGGCTGGGCTCGGGTGAACCTGATGAGGTTCAATGAGGTTTGCATTTGGGCCAGAGGAACCCCAGGCACCTGTAGAGGCTGGGAGGAGTGGGACTGGAGAGCAGCTCGGCAGAGAAGGACCTGGGGGTCCTGATGGACGAGAGACTGAACATGAGCCAGCAGTGCGCAGCTCGAAAGGCAAATGGGATCCTGGGCTCCATCAGGAGAGGGGTGGCCAGCAGGGACAGGGAGGTGATCGTCCCTCTCTACTCGGCTCTTGTGAGGCCCCATCTGGAGTCCTGTGTCCAGGTGTGGAGCCCTCAGTACAAGAAAGACATTGAGATTGTGGAAAGGGTCCAGAGGAGGGCGACTAAGATGATGAGGGGGCTGTATAGGGGGCAATAAGGGGGGATGGGGGGCACTGGGGTCGTTATAGGGGGCAATGAGGGGGCTGGGGGGGCATTAGGGTGGTTATAGGGGGTGGTGAGGGGGGAATGGGGTGGGTATGGGGGGGTGGGGGGCAATGGGGGGGCAATGGGGTCGTTAGAGGTGGCAGTGAGGGGGAAGGAGGGCAATGGGGTCGTTATAGGGGGAAGTGAGGGGAATGGGGGGCAATGAGGGGGGCTGGGGGGCACTGGGGTCGTTATAGGGGGCAGTGAGGGGGGAATGGGGTGGGTATGGGGGGTTGGGGGGCAATGGGGGGGCAATGGGGTCGTTATAGGGGGCAATGAGGGGGGCTGGGGTCGTTATAGGTGTCAGTGAGGGGGGATGGGGTCGTTATAGGGGGCAGTGAGGGGGGATGGGGTCGTTATAGGGGGCAGTGAGGGGGGAATGGGGTGGGTATGGGGGGTTGGGGGGCAATGGGGGGCAATGGGGTCGTTATAGGGGGCAATGAGGGGGGATGGGGTCGTTATAGGGGGCAGTGAGGGGGGATGGGGTCGTTATAGGGGGCAGTGAGGGGAATGGGGGGCAATGAGTGGGGCTGGGGGGCACTGGGGTCGTTATAGGGGGCAGTGAGGGGGGAATGGGGTCGGTATGGGGGGTTGGGGGGCAATGGGGGGGCAATGGGGTCGTTATAGGGGGCAATGAGGGGGGCTGGGGTCGTTATAGGTGGCAGTGAGGGGGGGATGGGGTCGATATAGGGGGCAGTGAGGGGGGATGGGGTCGTTATAGGGGGCAGTGAGGGGAATGGGGGGCAATGAGGGGGGCTGGGGGGCAATGGGGTCGTTATAGGGGGCAGTGAGGGGGGAATGGGGTGGGTATGGGGGGTTGGGGGGCAATGGGGGGGCAATGGGGTCGTTATAGGGGGCAATGAGGGGGGCTGGGGTCGTTATAGGGGGCAGTGAGGGGGGATGGGGTCGTTATAGGGGGCAGTGAGGGGAATGGGGGGCAATGAGGGGGGCTGGGGGGCACTGGGGTCGTTATAGGGGGCAGTGAGGGGGGAATGGGGTGGGTATGGGGGGTTGGGGGGAAATGGGGGGGCAATGGGGTCATTATAGGGGGCAGTGAGGGGGGAATGGGGTCGTTATAGGGGGCAGTGAGGGGAATGGGGGGCAATGAGGGGGGCTGGGGGGCAATGGGGTCATTATAGGTGGCAGTGAGGGGGAATGGGGTCGTTATAGGTGGCAGTGAGGGGGAAGGAGGGCAATGGGGTCGTTATAGGGGGCAGTGAGGGGGAAGGAGGGCAATGGGGTCGTTATAGGGGGAAGTGAGGGGAATGGGGGGCAATGAGGGGGGCTGGGGGGCACTGAGGTCGTTATAGGGGGCAGTGAGGGGGGAATGGGGTGGGTATGGGGGGTTGGGGGGCAATGGGGGGGCAATGGGGTCGTTATAGGGGGCAATGAGGGGGGATGGGGTCGTTATAGGGGGCAGTGAGGGGGGATGGGGTCGTTATAGGGGGCAGTGAGGGGAATGGGGGGCAATGAGGGGGGCTGGGGGGCAATGGGGTCGTTATAGGGGGCAGTGAGGGGGGAATGGGGTGGGTATGGGGGCTTGGGGGGCAATGGGGGGCAATGGGGTCGTTATAGGGGACAATGAGAGGGGCTGGGGTCGTTATAGGTGGCAGTGAGGGGGGATGGAGTCGTTATAGGGGGCAGTGAGGGGGGATGGGGTCGTTTTAGGGGGCAGTGAGGGGAATGGGGGGGGCAATGAGGGGGGCTGGGGGGCAATGGGGTCGTTATAGGGGGCAGTGAGGGGGGAATGGGGTCGGTATGGGGGATGGGGGGATTTGGAAAGGGTCCAGAGGAGGGCGACTAAGATGATCAGGGGGCTGTATAGGGGGCAATAAGGGGGGATGGGGGGCACTGGGGTCGTTATAGGGGGCAATGAGGGGGCTGGGGGGGCATTAGGGTGGTTATAGGGGGTGGTGAGGGGGGAATGGGGTGGGTATGGGGGGGTGGGGGGCAATGGGGGGGCAATGGGGTCATTATAGGTGGCAGTGAGGGGGAAGGAGGGCAATGGGGTCGTTATAGGGGGAAGTGAGGGGAATGGGGGGCAATGAGGGGGGCTGGGGGGCACTGGGGTCGTTATAGGGGGCAGTGAGGGGGGGAATGGGGTCGGTATGGGGGATGGGGGGATTTGGAAAGGGTCCAGAGGAGGGCGACTAAGATGATCAGGGGGCTGTATAGGGGGCAATAAGGGGGGATGGGGGGCACTGGGGTCGTTATAGCGGGCAATAAGGGGGGATGGGGGGCACTGGGGTCGTTATAGGGGGCAATGAGGGGGCTGGGGGGGCATTAGAGTGGTTATAGGGGGCGGTGAGGGGAATGGGGGGCAATGAGGGGGGCTGGGGGGCAATGGGGTCGTTATAGGGGGCTGTGAGGGGAATGGGGTCGGTATGGGGGATGAAGGGGTGTTGGGGTCATTATAGGGGGCAGTAAGGGGGCAATGGGGTCGTTATAGGGGGCAGTGAGGGGGGAATGGGGTCATTATAGGGGGCAGTGAGGGGGGATGGGGTCGTTATAGGGGGCAGTGAGGGGAATGGGGGGCAATGAGGGGGGCTGGGGGGCACTGAGGTCGTTATAGGGGGCAGTGAGGGGGGAATGGGGTGGGTATGGGGTGTTGGGGGGCAATGGGGGGGCAATGGGGTCGTTATAGGGGGCAATGAGGGGGGCTGGGGTCGTTATAGGAGGCAGTGAGGGGGGATGGGGTTGTTATAGGGGGCAGTGAGGGGAATGGGGGGCAATGAGGGGGGCTGGGGGGCAATGGGGTCGTTATAGGGGGCAGTGAGGGGGCAATGGGGTCGTTATAGGGGGCAGTAAGGGGAATGGGGGGCAGTGAGGGGGGATGGGGGGCAATGAGGGGGGCTGGGGGGCACTGGGGTCGTTATAGGGGGCAGTGAGAGGGGAATGGGGTCGTTATAGGGGGAAGTGAGGGGAATGGGGGGCAATGAGGGGGGCTGGGGGGCAATGGGGTCGTTATAGGGGGCAGTGAGGGGGGATGGGGTCGTTATAGGGGGCAGTGAGGGGAATGGGGTCGGTATGGGGGATGAGGGGGTGTTGGGGTCATTATAGGGGGCAGTAAGGGGGCAATGGGGTCGTTATAGGGGGCAGTGAGGGGAATGGGGGGCAATGAGGGGGGCTGGGGGGCAATGGGGTCGTTATAGGGGGCAGTGAGGGGGCAATGGGGTCGTTATAGGGGGCAGTGAGGGGAATGGGGGGCAATGAGGGGGGCTGGGGGGCAATGGGGTCGTTATAGGGGGCAGTGAGGGGGGAATGGGGTCGGTATGGGGGATGGGGGGATTTGGAAAGGGTCCAGAGGAGGGTGACTAAGATGATGAGGGGGCTGTATAGGGGGCAATAAGGGGGGATGGGGGGCACTGGGGTCGTTATAGGGGGCAATGAGGGGGCTGGGGGGGCATTAGGGTGGTTATAGGGGGTGGTGAGGGGGGGAATGGGGTGGGTATGGGGGGGGTGGGGGGCAATGGGGGGGCAATGGGGTCATTATAGGTGGCAGTGAGGGGGAAGGAGGGCAATGGGGTCGTTATAGGGGGGAAGTGAGGGGAATGGGGGGCAATGAGGGGGGCTGGGGGGCACTGGGGTCGTTATAGGGGGCAGTGAGGGGGGAATGGGGTGGGTATGGGGGGTTGGGGGGCAATGGGGGGGCAATGGGGTCATTATAGGGGGCAATGAGGGGGGATGGGGTCGTTATAGGGGGCAGTGAGGGGGGAATGGGGTCGTTATAGGGGGCAGTGAGGGGAATGGGGGGCAATGAGGGGGGCTGGGGGGCAATGGGGTCGTTATAGGGGGCAGTGAGGGGGGAATGGGGTCGGTATGGGGGATGAGGGGGTGTTGGGGTCATTATAGGGGGCAGTAAGGGGGGATGGGGTCGTTATAGGGGGCAGTGAGGGGAATGGGGGGCAATGAGGGGGGCTGGGGGGCACTGGGTTCGTTATAGGGGGCAATGAGGGGGGAATGGGGTCGTTATAGGGGGCAGTGAGGGGAATGGGGGGCAATGAGGGGGGCTTGGGGGCAATGGGGTCGTTATAGGGGGCAGTGAGGGGAATGGGGGGCACTGAGGGGGGCTGTTGGAGCAGCTCCCCTATGAGGACAGGCTGAGGGAGTTGGGCTTTGTTCAGCCTGGAGAAGAGAAGGCTGCGGGGTGACCTCATTGCAGCCTATCAATACCTGAAGGGAACCTACAGCCAGGAGGGGAGTCAACTCTTCACAAGGGCTGACAACAGCAGGACGAGGGGAAATGGATCCAAGTTGAAGGAGGGAAGATTTCGGTTGGATGTTAGGGGGAAGTTCTAACCCTAATGTCATGGGACCCCATGGCACCCAATGGCACCTATGGGATGCTATAGGATCCATCCTGTTGGGATACAGGGCACCCCATGGTGGTGGGGGGCACCTATGGGATCCTAGAGCACCCATCCCCAGGCAGGACCCCATAGCACCCCATGGCACCCAGTGCCCCCTATGGGATCCTAGAGCATCCATCTCTGTGGGATACAGGGGACCCCATGGCACCCAGTGACCCCTATGAGATCCTAGAGCATCCATCCCAGTGGGATACAGGGGACCCCATGGCACCCAGTGCCCCCTATGGGATCCTAGAGCACTCATCCCCAGGCAGGACCCCATAGCACCCTATGGCACCCAGTGCCCCCTATGGGATCCTAGAGCATCCGTCTCTGTGGGATACAGGGGACCCCATGGCACCCAGTGACCCCTATGGGATCCTAGAGCATCCATCCCAGTGGGATACAGGGGACCCCATGGCACCCAGTGACCCCTATGGGATCCTAGAGCATCCATCCCAGTGGGATACAGGGGACCCCATGGCACCCAGTGACCCCTATGGGATCCTAGAGCATCCATCCCAGTGGGATACAGGGGACCCCATGGCACCCAGTGACCCCTATGGGATCCTAGAGCATCCATCCCAGTGGGATACAGGGGACCCCATGGCACCCAGTGACCCCTATGGGATCCTAGAGCATCCATCTCTGTGGGATACAGGGGACCCCATGGGATACAGGGCACCCCATGGCAGTGGGAGGCACCCATGGGATCCTAGAGCACCCATCCACAGTGGGGTTTGGGGACCCCATGGCAGTGGGGGTCACCTATGGGATCCTATAGCATCCAATGCCCCCATGACCTCTGCCCAGGGAGGTTGTGGATGCCCCGTCCTTGGACGTGTTTAAGGCCAGGTTGGACGGGGTCCTGGGCAACCTGATCTGAATGTGGATGTTTGGTGGCCCTGCCAGGCAGGGGGGTTGGAACTGCATGATCCTTGGGGTCCCTTCCAACCCGGGTGATTCTGTGATTCTGGGATTCTGTGATAGGGACATGTAGGGACACATAGGGACAGATAGGGAGACATAGGGACATACAGAGACATATAGAGACACATAGGGACAGATAGGGACAGATAGGGACATGTAGGGACACATAGGGACATACAGAGACAGGTAGGGACACATAGGGACATGTAGGGACACATAGGGACATACAGAGACACATAGGGACACATAGGGACATACAGAGACATACAGGGACACATAGGGACATGTAGGGACATGTAGGGACAGATAGGGACATACAGAGACACATAGGGACAGATAGGGAGACATAGGGACATACAGAGACACGTAGGGACACATAGGGACAGATAGGGAGACATAGGGACATACAGAGACACGTAGGGACACGTAGGGACATACAGAGACACATAGGGACACATAGGGACAGATAGGGACACATAGAGACACATGGGGACACTTAGGGACATACAGGGACACATTGGGACATATAGAGACACGTAGGGACACATAGGGACAGGTAGGGACACATAGGGACACATAGATCTGAATGTGGATGTTTGGTGGCCCTGCCAGGCAGGGGGGTTGGAACTACATGATCCTTGGGGTCCCTTCCAACCCAGGTGATTCTGTGATTCTGTGATAGGGACATGTAGGGACACATAGGGACATACAGAGACAGGTAGGGACACATAGGGACATGTAGGGACACATAGGGACATACAGAGACACATAGGGACACATAGGGACATACAGAGACAGGTAGGGACACATAGGGACATGTAGGGACACATAGGGACATACAGAGACACATAGGGACACATAGGGACATACAGAGACAGGTAGGGACACATAGGGACATGTAGGGACACATAGGGACATACAGAGACACATAGGGACACATAGGGACATACAGAGACAGGTAGGGACACATAGGGACATGTAGGGACACATAGGGACATACAGAGACACATAGGGACACATAGGGACATACAGAGACAGGTAGGGACACATAGGGACATGTAGGGACACATAGGGACATACAGAGACACATAGGGACACATAGGGACATACAGAGACATACAGGGACACATAGGGACACGTAGGGACATGTAGGGACAGATAGGGACATACAGAGACACATAGGGACAGATAGGGAGACATAGGGACATACAGAGACACGTAGGGACACATAGGGACAGATAGGGACACATAGAGACACATGGGGATACTTAGGGACATACAGGGACACATTGGGACATATAGAGACACGTAGGGACACATAGAGACACGTAGGGACACATAGGGACAGTTAGGGACACATAGGGACAGGTAGGGACACATAGGGACAGGTAGGGACACATAGGGACACATAGATCTGAATGTGGATGTTTGGTGGCCCTGCCAGGCAGGGGGGTTGGAACTGCATGATCCTTGGGGTCCCTTCCAACCCGGGTGATTCTGTGATTCTGTGATTCTGTGACAGGGACATGTAGGGACACATAGGGACAGATAGGGAGACATAGGGACATACAGAGACATATAGGGACAGATAGGGACAGATAGGGACACGTAAGGACACATAGTGACACATAGGGACATTTAGGGACATATACAGACACATAGGGACACATAGGGACACGTAGGGACACATAGGGACATACAGAGACATATAGGGACACATAGGGACATACAGAGACACATAGGGACACAGGGACAGATAGGGAGACATAGGGACATACAGAGACATATAGGGACACATAGGGACATGTAGGGACAGATAGGGACATACAGTGACACATAGGGACAGATAGGGACACATGGGGACACTTAGGGACATACAGGGACACATAGGGACATATAGAGACACGTAGGGACACATAGAGACACGTAGGGACACATAGGGACAGTTAGGGACACATAGGGACAGGTAGGGACACATAGGGACACATAGATCTGAATGTGGATGTTTGGTGGCCCTGCCAGGCAGGGGGGTTGGAACTGCATGATCCTTGGGGTCCCTTCCAACCCGGGTGATTCTGTGATTCTGTGATAGGGACATGTAGGGACACATAGGGACAGATAGGGAGACATAGGGACATACAGAGACATATAGAGACACATAGGGACAGATAGGGACAGATAGGGACATACAGGGACACATAGGGACACGTAAGGACACATAGTGACACATAGGGACATTTAGGGGCATTTAGGGACATGTACAGACACATAGGGACACATGGGGACATGTAGGGACACATGGGGACATACAGAGACACATAGGGACACATAGGGACAGATAGGGAGACATAGGGACATACAGAGACACATAGGGACACATAGGGACATGTAGGGACACATAGGGACATACAGAGACACATAGGGACAGATAGGGAGACATAGGGACATACAGAGACACGTAGGGACACGTAGGGACATACAGAGACACATAGGGACAGATAGGGACACATAGAGACACATGGGGACACTTAGGGACATACAGGGACACATTGGGACATATAGAGACACGTAGGGACACATAGGGACAGTTAGGGACAGATAGAGACACATAGGGACAGGTAGGGACAGGTAGGGACACATAGGGACACATAGATCTGAATGTGGATGTTTGGTGGCCCTGCCAGGCAGGGGGTTGGAACTATGTGATCCTTGGGGTCCCTTCCAACCCGGGTGATTCTGTGATTCTGTATGATTCTGTGATAGGGACATACAGAGACACATAGGGACAGATAGGGAGACATAGGGACACATAGGGACATATAGAGACACATAGGGACACTTAGGGACAGATAGAGACAGATAGGGCCACATAGGGACATGTAGGGACAGATAGGGACACATAGGGACATATAGAGACACTTAGGGACACATAGGGACGTTTAGGGGACACCTGGGGACATATAGAGACACATAGGGACAGATAGGGACATACAGGGACACATAGGGACACAGAGAGACACGTAAGGACACATAGTGACACATAGGGACATTTAGGGACACATACAGACACATAGGGACACATAGGGACATGTAGGGACACATAGGGACATACAGAGACACATAGGGACACATAGGGACACATAGGGAGACATAGGGACACACAGAGACATATAGGGACACATAGGGACACGTAGGGACATGTAGGGACAGATAGGGACACATAGAGACACATGGGGACACTTAGGGACATACAGGGACACATTGGGACATATAGAGACATGTAGGGACACATAGGGACAGATAGAGACACATAGGGACACGTAGGGACACATAGGGACATACAGAGACACATAGGGACACATAGGGACAGATAGGGAGACATAGGGACACTTAGGGACATACAGGGACACATTGGGACATATAGAGACACGTAGGGACACATAGGGACAGATATGGAGACATAGGGACATACAGAGACATATAGGGACACGTAGGGACACATAGGGACATGTAGGGACACATAGGGACATACAGTGACACATAGGGACAGATAGGGACACATAGAGACACATGGGGACACTTAGGGACATACAGGGACACATTGGGACATATAGAGACACGTAGGGACACATAGGGACAGGTAGGGACACATAGGGACACATAGATCTGAATGTGGATGTTTGGTGGCCCTGCCAGGCAGGGGGGTTGGAACTCCATGATCCTTGGGGTCCCTTCCAACCCGGGTGATTCTGTGATTCTGTGATTCTGTGATAGGGACGTCTGGCCGTGCTGGGAGCTCTGGAAGAAGAGCTGTGGGGCTCCGACGGAGCCCCTGCCCCACATAGGGACGCGCTTTGGGGTCCCATGACCCCATTTCTCCCATTGCCCCACATAGGATTCTCCCATTCCTCTTCACGTTGGGTTTCCCCATTGCCCCACATTGGATTCTCCCATTCCTCTTCACATAGGGTTTCCCATTGCCCCCCATAGGGTTTCCCATTGCCCCACATTGGGTTCTCCCATTGCCCCACATGGGGTTCTCCCATTCCTCTTCACATAGGGTTTCCCATTGCCCCCCATAGGGTTTCCCATTGCCCCACATTGGGTTCTCCCATTCCTCTTCATGTTGGGTCCTCCCATGGACCCAAAATCGCGTCCCATGACCCCATTCCTCCCATGGCTCCCCCTCCCTGCTCAGCCACTGACGGAACCTTCTCTTCTTTCTCTTTTTTTTTCCTCTCTCGTGCCGGGATCCCGCTTGGAAAAGGGAAGGATTGAGGATGGCTCGGCTGCGCGCTGCGTCTTGGGCTCGGGTTCCCTGGATGACTTCATCCACGCGTCCTACGAGTTCTGCTAACCCATCCGGACGCCCCGTCCCATCCCGTCCCCATCGGCCCTGGGCCCCATGCCCGCCATCCGGCCCCACGCGCTCAGCGGCTCCGCCGGCCGCCCCTGGGCTCCGATGCAGCCCTACAAAGGGGGGCTGGGCTCCCTGGGGAGGTTGGGGGCAGCGATGTGAGGCTCTCAGCCCCGCAATGTGGGCAGGACTGCGGGTACAGACTGAGCCGCTTGCGCACGGAGCATCGGGGCTCAGGAGGGCAGGAATGCCGCCGTTTCCTTCCCAATATCACAGAATCACAAGGTTGGAAACGACCTGCAAGATCAGCCAGTCCAACCCCCCTCCCGTTGCTATCAGTGCCACCAGCACTAAACCACATCACGCAGCTCCTCATCCAGGCGCCTCTTGAACACAACCAGGGATGGCGACTCCACCACCTCCCTGTGCAGCCATTGCAGGGCCTGGCCACCCTCTGAGAGAAGAAGTTTCTCCTAATATCCAACCTAAACCTCCTCTGCTACAACTTCTTGCCGTTTCCTCGGGTCCTACTGTTTGCCTATGAGAAGAGGCCAGGCCCTTTTGCACCACAACCTGCCTTCAGGAGGTTGTACAGTGCAGTGAGCTCTGCCCTGAGCTCCTCTTCTCACCCTGAACATTCCCAGCTCCTTCAGCCTCTCCTCACAGCCCTGTGCTCCAGACCCCTCACCATTTCATTGCCCTCCTTTGAACACGTTCCAGGGCCTCAATGTCTTTCTTGCAGTGAGGGACCCAAAACTGAACACCGCACTCGAGGTGCGGCCTCACCAGTGCTGAGTACAGGGGATGGATGCTCACCTCCCTGCTCCTGCTGGCAGCACTGTTTCTGATGCAGGCCAGGATGCCGTTGGCCCTCTTGGCCACTTGGGCACACTGTGGGCTCCTGTTCAGCCGAGCATCAACCAACACCCCAAGGTCCCTTTCCTCTTCACACTCATCCAACCACTCATCCCCAAGCCTGTAGTGGGGTTGTAATGGGGCTGCCTGGGGTTGTTGTGGCCAAAGTGCAGAACCCGACACTTGGCCTTGTTAAACCTCATCCCATCCATCTCAGCCCAGCGATCCAGCTTACCTCGATCCCTCTGCAGGGCCTCCCAACTTGGTGCCATCTGCACACTTACTCAGGGTACAATGAGGAAGGGTACAGGCTACATTTCCTCCCCTCTTGGCAGCCCCACGCTCAGGAGCCCCCTTGGGGGTGGGCGCTGAGCCCCATGGTGGGCAATGAGGGGTGGAGGTGATCGAGGCCAGCTCTGAGCTGCTCATAACCACCGTCCCCTTTGCGACAGCTTTGGGGAGGATGCAGTGGTGATGGGGGGCAGCGGCTCCGCATCTCTGTGCTGTGAGGGGGGTGGGGAGGAGGATCCATCCCTGATCCGTGGGGCGGCAATGAGGGGCTGCGTGGGGCGGCTGCAATGGGGTGGAATCTGAGCGCTGCGTTGCCACGTGTTGGGTTGTCCCATGGCTCCTGGTGTTGGGTTTCCCATTCCTTTCTGTGTCAGGTTGTCCCATGGCTCCTTGTTTCCATTCCTTTATGTCAGGTTGTCCCATGGCTCCTTGTTTCCATTCTGTGTCAGGTTGTCCCATGGCTCCTTGTTTCCATTCTGTGTCAGGTTGTCCCATGGCTCCTTGTTTCCATTCTGTGTCAGGTTGTCCCATGGCTCCTTGTTTCCATTCTATGTCAGGTTGTCCCATGGCTCCTTGTTTCCATTCCTTTCTGTGTCAGGTTGTCCCATGGCTCCTTGTTTCCATTCCTTTCTGTGTCAGGTTGTCCCATGGCTCCTTGTTTCCATTCTGTGTCAGGTTGTCCCATGGCTCCTTGTTTCCATTCCTTTATGTCAGGTTGTCCCATGGCTCCTTGTTTCCATTCTGTGTCAGGTTGTCCCATGGCTCCTTGTTTCCATTCCTTTATGTCAGGTTGTCCCATGGCTCCTTGTTTCCATTCTGTGTCAGGTTGTCCCATGGCTCCTTGTTTCCATTCCTTTATGTCAGGTTGTCCCATGGCTCCTTGTTTCCATTCCTTTCTGTGTCAGGTTGTCCCATGGCTCCTTGTTTCCATTCTGTGTCAGGTTGTCCCATGGCTCCTTGTTTCCATTCTGTGTCAGGTTGTCCCATGGCTCCTTGTTTCCATTCCTTTATGTCAGGTTGTCCCATGGCTCCTTGTTTCCATTCTGTGTCAGGTTGTCCCATGGCTCCTTGTTTCCATTCCTTTCTGTGTCAGGTTGTCCCATGGCTCCTTGTTTCCATTCCTTTGTGTCAGGTTGTCCCATGGCTCCTTGTTTCCATTCCTTTCTGTGTCAGGTTGTCCCATGGCTCCTTGTTTCCATTCTGTGTCAGGTTGTCCCATGGCTCCTTGTTTCCATTCTGTGTCAGGTTGTCCCATGGCTCCTTGTTTCCATTCCTTTGTGTCAGGTTGTCCCATGGCTCCTTGTTTCCCATTCCTTTGTGTCAGGTTGTCCCATGGCTCCTTGTTTCCATTCTGTGTCAGGTTGTCCCATGGCTCCTTGTTTCCATTCCTTTCTGTGTCAGGTTGTCCCATGGCTCCTTGTTTCCATTCCTTTCTGTGTCAGGTTGTCCCATGGCTCCTTGTTTCCATTCCTTTCTGTGTCAGGTTGTCCCATGGCTCCTTGTTTCCATTCCTTTATGTCAGGTTGTCCCATGGCTCCTTGTTTCCATTCCTTTGTGTCAGGTTGTCCCATGGCTCCTTGTTTCCATTCCTTTATGTCAGGTTGTCCCATGGCTCCTTGTTTCCATTCCTTTCTGTGTCAGGTTGTCCCATGGCTCCTTGTTTCCATTCTGTGTCAGGTTGTCCCATGGCTCCTTGTTTCCATTCTGTTTCAGGTTGTCCCATGGCTCCTTGTTTCCTTTCTGTGTCAGGTTGTCCCATGGCTCCTTGTTTCCATTCCTTTGTGTCAGGTTGTCCCATGGCTCCTTGTTTCCATTCCTTTATGTCAGGTTGTCCCATGGCTCCTTGTTTCCTTTCTGTGTCAGGTTGTCCCATGGCTCCTTGTTTCCATTCTGTGTCAGGTTGTCCCATGGCTCCTTGTTTCCATTCCTTTGTGTCAGGTTGTCCCATGGCTCCTTGTTTCCATTCCTTTATGTCAGGTTGTCCCATGGCTCCTTGTTTCCTTTCTGTGTCAGGTTGTCCCATGGCTCCTTGTTTCCATTCTGTGTCAGGTTGTCCCATGGCTCCTTGTTTCCATTCCTTTCTGTGTCAGGTTGTCCCATGGCTCCTTGTTTCCATTCCTTTCTGTGTCAGGTTGTCCCATGGCTCCTTGTTTCCATTCCTTTCTGTGTCAGGTTGTCCCATGGCTCCTTGTTTCCATTCCTTTGTGTCAGGTTGTCCCATGGCTCCTTGTTTCCATTCCTTTCTGTGTCAGGTTGTCCCATGGCTCCTTGTTTCCATTCCTTTCTGTGTCAGGTTTTCCCATGGCTCCTTGTTTCCATTCCTTTCTGTGTCAGGTTGTCCCATGGCTCCTTGTTTCCATTCCTTTATGTCAGGTTGTCCCATGGCTCCTTGTTTCCATTCCTTTGTGTCAGGTTGTCCCATGGCTCCTTGTTTCCATTCCTTTATGTCAGGTTGTCCCATGGCTCCTTGTTTCCATTCCTTTCTGTGTCAGGTTGTCCCATGGCTCCTTGTTTCCATTCCTTTCTGTGTCAGGTTGTCCCATGGCTCCTTGTTTCCATTCCATTCTGTGTCAGGTTGTCCCATGGCTCCTTGTTTCCATTCTGTGTCAGGTTGTCCCATGGCTCCTTGTTTCCATTCTGTGTCAGGTTGTCCCATGGCTCCTTGTTTCCATTCCTTTGTGTCAGGTTGTCCCATGGCTCCTTGTTTCCATTCCTTTCTGTGTCAGGTTGTCCCATGGCTCCTTGTTTCCATTCCTTTGTGTCAGGTTGTCCCATGGCTCCTTGTTTCCATTCCTTTATGTCAGGTTGTCCCATGGCTCCTTGTTTCCATTCTGTGTCAGGTTGTCCCATGGCTCCTTGTTTCCATTCCTTTCTGTGTCAGGTTGTCCCATGGCTCCTTGTTTCCATTCCATTCTGTGTC
>NC_064435.1:856917-904889 GCF_023343835.1 Lagopus muta
CTGCAGCGGTTGCAGTGCAATGGTTGCAGTGCATGCAGTGCAGAGCTGCTCCATGTGTCACAGCTGCAGTGGTTGCAGTGCAGTGGTTTGCAGTGCAGTGGTTGCAGTGCATGCAGTGCAGAGCTGCACCACCTGTCACACACAGCTGCAGTGGTTGTAGTGCAGAGCTGCAGTGCATGCATTGCAGAGCTGCTCCATGTGTCACAGCTGCAGCGGTTGCAGTGCAGTGGTTGCAGTGCATGCAGTGCAGAGCTGCTCCATGTGTCACAGCTGCAGTGGTTGCAGTGCATGCATTGCAGAGCTGCTCCATGTGTCACAGCTGCAGCGGTTGCAGTGCAGTGGTTGCAGTGCATGCATTGCAGAGCTGCTCCATGTGTCACACACAGCTGCAGCGGTTGCAGTGCAGCGGTTGCAGTGCATGCAGTGCAGAGCTGCTCCATGTGTCACAGCTGCAGTGGTTGCAGTGCAGTGGTTGCAGTGCATGCATTGCAGAGCTGCTCCATGTGTCACAGCTGCAGTGGTTGCAGTGCATGCATTGCAGAGCTGCTCCATGTGTCACACACAGCCACAGCGGTTGCAGTGCAATGGTTGCAGTGCATGCATTGCAGAGCTGCTCCATGTGTCACACACAGCTGCAGTGGTTGCAGTGCAGTGGTTGCAGTGCATGCATTGCAGAGCTGCTCATGTGTCACAGCTGCAGCGGTTGCAGTGCAGTGGTTGCAGTGCATGCAGTGCAGAGCTGCTCCACCTGTCACACACAGCTGCAGTGCATGCAGTGCAGTGGTTGCAGTGCATGCAGTGCGGAGTTGCGCCCCCTGTCACAAAGAGCCACAGCGGTTGCAGTGCAGAGCTGCTTTATGTGTCACACACAGCTGCAGTGGTTGCAGTGCAGTGGTTGCAGTGCATGCATTGCAGAGCTGCTCCCTGTGTCACAGCTGCGGTGCATGCAATGCAGAGCTGCTCATGTGTCACACACAGCCACAGCGGTTGCAGTGCAGTGCATGCAGTGCAGTGGTTGCAGAGCTACTCCATGTGTCACAGCTGCAGCGGTTGCAGTGCATGCAGTGCAGAGCTGCTCATGTGTCACAGCTGCAGCGGTTGCAGTGCAGTGGTTGCAGTGCATGCATTGCAGAGCTGCTCCATGTGTCACACACAGCTGCAGTGCATGCATTGCAGAGCTGCTCCATGTGTCACAGCTGCAGCGGTTGCAGTGCATGCAGTGCAGAGCTGCTCCATGTGTCACACACAGCTGCAGCGGTTTGCAGTGCAGAGCTGCAGTGCATGCAGGGCTCAGCCCCGTTGCTGCTGCCATGCAGCTGAGCCGCAGCCCCTCTCCCTGCAGAAGCTGCTGGAGGAATGCGAGCAGCAGAAGGAGAAGGTGGAGGAGTGCCAGCGCTACGCCAAGCAGTACATCGACGCCATCAAGGTGCGCTGCAGCCCTGCGCCGTGGGGCTCTGGGTGGCGCTGCTGTGGGTCGCTGTGGGTCTCTTTAGTTCCCTGTGGGTCACTGTGGGTCCCTGTGTTGCTGTGGGTCCCTCTGGGTGCACTGCTGGCACACCTGGCTTATATATGGGTCCCTGTGGGTCTCTGTGGGTCGCTGTGGGTCACTGTGGGTCGCTGTGGGTCACTGTGGGTCCCTGGGTTGCTGTGGGTCCCTGTGGGTGCACTGCTGAAACACCTGGCTTATATATGGGTCGCTATGGGTCCCTGTGGGTTGCTGTGGGTCCCTGTGGGTCCCTGTGGGTCTCTTTAGGTCCCTGTGGGTCACTGTGTATCTCTGTAGGTCACTGTGGGTCCCTGTGTTGCTGTGGGTCCCTGTGGGTGCACTGCTGGCACACCTGGCTTATATATGGGTCCCTGTGGGTCTCTGTGGGTCGCTGTGGGTCACTGTGGGTCGCTGTGGGTCACTGTGGGTCCCTGGGTTGCTGTGGGTCCCTGTGGGTGCACTGCTGAAACACCTGGCTTATATATGGGTCCCTGTGGGTCTCTGTGGGTCGCTGTGGGTCACTGTGGGTCACTGTGGGTCGTTGTGGGTCCCTGTGGGTCCCTGGGTTGCTGTGGGTCCCTGGGGTGCAATCCTGGCACACCTGGCTTATATATGGGTTGCTATGGGTCCCCTGTGGGTCCCTGTGGGTCTCTGTGGGTCCCTGTGGGTCCCTGGGTTGCTGTGGGTCCCTGTGGGTGCACTGCTGGCACACCTGGCTTATATATGGGTCGCTATGGGTCCCTGTGGGTCACTGTGGGTCGATGTGGGTCCCTGTGGGTCCCTGGGTTGCTGTGGGTCCCTGGGGTGCACTGCTGGCACATCTGGCTTATATATGGGTCCCTGTGGGTCACTGTGGGTTGCTGTGGGTCACTGTGGGTCCCTGTGTTGCTGTGGGTCCCTGTGGGTGCACGGCTGGCACACCTGACTGATATATGGGTCGCTATGGGTCCCTGTGGGTCTCTGTAGGTTGCTGTGGGTCGCTGTGGGTCCCTGTGGGTCGCTATGGGTCACTGTGGGTCCCTGGGTTGCTGTGGGTCCCTGTGGGTGCAATCCTGGCACACCTGACTTATATGTGGGTCGCTATGGGTCCCTGTGGGTCTCTGTGGGTCACTGTGGGTCACTGTGGGTCGTTGTGGGTCCCTGTGGGTCCCTGGGTTGCTGTGGGTCCCTGGGGTGCAATCCTGGCACACCTGGCTTATATAAGGGTTGCTATGGGTCCCTGTGGGTCCCTGTGGGTCTCTGTGGGTCCCTGTGGGTCCCTGGGTTGCTGTGGGTCCCTGTGGGTCTCTGTGGGTCACTGTGGGTCACTGTGGGTCCCTGGGTCCCTGTGGGTCGCTGTGGATCTCTGTGGGTCAGTGTGGGTCCCTGTGGGTCCCTGGGTTGCTGTGGGTCCCTGTGGGTGCACTGCTGGCACACCTGGCTTATATATGGGTCGCTATGGGTCCCTGTGGGTCTCTGTGGGTCCCTGTGGGTCTCTTTAGGTCCCTGTGGGTCACTGTGTATCTCTGTGGGTCACTGTGGGTCCCTGGGTTGCTGTGGGTCCCTGTGGGTCTCTGTGGGGTCACTGTGGGTCACTGTGGGGTCCCTGGGGTCCCTGTGGGTCGCTGTGGGTCACTGTGGGTCGCTGTGGGTCACTGTGGGTCCCTGGGTTGCTGTGGGTCCCTGTGGGTGCACTGCTGAAACACCTGGCTTATATATGGGTCGCTATGGGTCCCTGTGGGTTGCTGTGGGTCCCCTGTGGGTCCCTGTGGGTCTCTTTAGGTCCCTGTGGGTCACTGTGTATCTCTGTGGGTCACTGTGGGTCCCTGGGTTGCTGTGGGTCCCTGTGGGTGCACTGCTGGCACACCTGACTGATATATGGGTCGCTATGGGTCCCCTGTGGGTCTCTGTAGGTTGCTGTGGGTCGCTGTGGGTCCCTGTGGGTCGCTATGGGTCACTGTGGGTCCCTGGGTTGCCGTGGGTCCCTGTGGGTGAACTGCTGGCACACCTGACTTATATGTGGGTCGCTATGGGTCCCTGTGGGTCCCTGTGGGTCGCTGTGGGTCGCTGTGGTTCCCTGTGGGTTTTCTGTGGATCTCTGTGGGTCGCTATGGGTCCCTGTGGGTCTCTGTGGGTCTCTGTGGGTCACTGTGAGTGCCTGGGTTGCTGTGGGGTCCCTGTGGGTGCACTGCTGGCACACCTGACTGATATATGGGTTGCTATGGGTCCCTGTGGGTCCCTGTGGGTCCCTGTGGGTCGCTGTGGGTCCCTGCATTTCTGTGGGTCCCTGTGGGTGCACTGCTGGCACACCTGGCTTATATATGGGTCGCTATGGGTCCCTGTGGGTCCTCTGTGGGTCCCTGTGGGTTGCAGTGCTGTGGGTCACTATGGGGCACTGTTGGACATATTGAGCACTGTGGGTCACTGGATGTGGCTGTGGGTCACCGGGTCACATTGGGTCTCTGTGGGTCGTGGCGCTGTGGGTCGCAGTGCTGTGGGTCGCAGCGCTGTGGGTGCAGCCCTCCCCCCTCACCTCCCCCTCCCCTCCCCTCCCCGCAGGACTACGAGCTGCAGCTCATCACCTTCACGGCGCAGCTGGAGCCGCAGGCGTCGCCTGCCAAGAAGGCCAAAGTGCAGTCGGCATCAGACAGCGTCATCCAGGAGGTGGGGGGTGCAGGGAATGCAGCGCTGCAGGGCTGGGGGGTACAGAGAATGCAGCACTGCGGGCTGGAGGTGCAGGGAATGCAGGGCTGAGGTGCAGGGAGCGCAGCTGTGCAGTGCTGGGGGTGCAGGGAGTGCAGCACTGCAGGCTGGAGGGGCCAGGAATGTAAGCACTGGGGGTGCAGGGAATACAGGGCTGGGGGGTGCAGAGAATGCAGGGCTGGGGGTGCAGAGAATGCAGCAATGCAGTGCTGGGGGTGCAGGGAATGCAGGGCTGAGGTGCAGGGGAGTGCAGTTGTGCAGTGCTGGGGGTGCAGAGAATGCAGCACTGCAGGCTGGAGGAGCCAGGAATGTAAGTGCTGGGGGTGCATGGAATACAGGGCTGGGGGTGCATGGAATACAGGGCTGGGGGTTCAGAGAATGCAGCACTGCAGTACTGTGGGTGCAGGGATTGCAGGGCTGGGGGTACAGAGAATGCAGCAATGCAGAGCTGTGGGTGCAAGGAATGTAAGCACTGGAGGTGCAGGGAATGCAGCACTGCAGGCTGGAGGGGCCAGGAATGTAAGCGTTGGGGGTGCAGGGAATGCAGCACTGCAGGGCTGGGGGTGCAGGGAATGCAGGGCTGGGGGTACAGAGATGCAGCAATGCAGGGCTGGGGGTGCAGGGGGATGCAGCACTGCAGGCTGGAGGGGCCAGGAATGTAAGCGCTGGGGGTGCAGGGAATGCAGCACTGTAGTGCTGGGGGTGCAGGGAATACAGGGCTGGGGGTACAGAGAATGCAGCAATGCAGTGCTGCGGGTGCAGGGAATGCAGCACTGCAGGCTGCAGGTGCCAGGAATGTAAGCATTGGGGGTGCAGGGAATGCAGCACTGCAGGCTGCAGGTGCCAAGAATGTAAGCGCTGGGGGTGCAAGGCATGCAGTGCTGGGGGTGCCAGGAGTGCAGCACCACAGGGCTGGGAGCGCAGGGAATGCAGCACTGCAGGCTGGAGGTGCAGGGAATGCAGGGCTGAGGTGCAGGGAGCGCAGCTGTGCAGTGCTGGGGGTGCAGGGAGAATGCAGCTCTGCAGGCTGCAGGTGCCAGGAATGTAAGCACTGGGGGTGCAGGGAATACAGGGCTGGGGGTGCAGAGAATGCAGGGCTGGGGGTGCAGGGAATGCAGGGCTGAGGTGCAGGGAGCGCAGCTGTGCAGGGCTGCGGGTGCAGGGAATACAGGGGCTGGTGATACAGAGAATGCAGCAATGCAGTACTGCGGGTGCAAGGAATGCAGCACTGCAGGCTGGAGGGGCCAGGAATGTAAGCGCTGGGGGTGCAGGGAATGCAGCACTGCAGGCTGGGGGTGCAGGGAATGCAGGGCTGAGGTGCAGGGAGCGCAGCTGTACAGTGCTGGGGGTGCAAGGAATGCATGGCTGGGGGTGCATGGAATACAGGGCTGGGGGGTACAGAGAATGCAGCAATGCAGTGCTGGGGGTGCAGGGAATGCAGGGCTGGGGGTGCGTGGAAGGCTGGGCTGGGGGGTGCAAGGAATGCAGTGCTGGGAGTGCCAGGAGTGCTGCACCGCAGGGCTGGGAGCGCAGAGAATGCAGCACTGCAGGCTGCAGGTGCAGGGAATGCAGGGCTGAGGTGCAGGGGAGCACAGCTGTGCAGTGCTGCGGGTGCAAGGAATGCAGCACTGCAGGGCTGTGGGTGCAGGGAATGCAGGGCTGGGGATACTGACAATGCAGCACTGCAGGGCTGGGAGTGCAAGGAATGCAGGGCTGTGGGTGCATGGAATACAGGGCTGGGGGTGCAGAGAATGCAGCAATGCAGTGCTGGGGGTGCAAGGAATGCAGGCTGGGGGTGCCAGGAGTGCAGCACCGCAGGGCTGGGAGCACAGGAAATGCAGCACTGCAGGCTGCAGGGAATGCAGGGCTGAGGTGCAGGGAGCGCAGCTGTGCAGTGCTGCAGGTGCAGGGAATGCAGGGCTGGGGTTCAGAAAATGCAGCAATGCAGTGCTGGGGGTGCAGGGAATGCATGGTTGGGGGTGCATGGAAAGCGGGGCTGGGGGGTGCAGGGAATGCAGTGCTGGGGGTGCCAGGAGTGCAGCACCGCAGGGCTGGGAGCACAGGGAATGCAGAACTGCAGGCTGGAGGGGCCAGGAATGTAAGCGCTGGGGGGTGCAGGGAATGCAGCACTGCAGGCTGGAGGTGCAGGGAATGCAGGGCTGAGGTGCAGGGAGCGCAGCTGTGCAGTGCTGCGGGTGCAGGGAATGCAGCACTGCAGGGCTGGGGGTGCAGGGAATGCAGGGCTGGGGGGTGCATGGAATACAGGGCTGGGGGTACAGAGAATGCAGAGCTGGGGGTACAGAGAATGCAGCAATGCAGTGCTGGGGATGCAGGGAATGCAGGGCTGGGGGTTGCATGGAAGGCAGGGCTGGGGATGCAAGGAATGCAGTGCTGGGGGTGCCAGGAGTACAGCACCGCAGGGCTGGGAGCGCAGGGAATGCAGCACTGCAGTGCTGGGGGGGGGTGCAGAGGGGCGGGTGCAGGGATTGCAGCGGTGGGGGGTGCAGGCAGTGCAGCACTGCAGCGCTGGAGATGCAGGGCCCGCAGCCCCGCAGCGCTGTGGGTGCAGTTGAAGCATCCTTGTGCTGACGGCGCTGCGTGCCCTGCAGTACGTGGAGCTGCGCACGCGGTACAGCGAGCTGACGACCGCTCAGCAGTCAGTACATCAAGTTCATCACGGAGACGCTGCGCCGCATGGAGCATGAGGAGGTACTGCGCATGCGACGCGGCTGCAACGGCGTTTCGGTTCCCCCCCCAAACTGCAGCTGCAGCTCGGCGTGCCGCTAACGCTGCTTGCTGCGTTAACGCCGCTCTGAGTGCAGTGCAGCTCCGGGCACAGCGCAGCTCCAGGTGCAGTGCAGCTCCAGTTGCAGCAAGGCTGTGGTTACGGCGCAGCTCCGGGTGCAGCACAGCTCAGAGCACAGCACAGCTCCAGGTGCAATGCAGCTCCAGGTGCAGCACAGCTTCGGATGCAATGCAGCACCGGATGCAATGCAACTCCAGGCACAGCTCTGGGTGCAGCACAGCTCCGGGTGCAGCACAGCTCCGGGTGCAGCACAGCTTTGGATGCAGTGCAGCACCAGATGCAGTGCAGCTCCAGGCACAGCTCTGGGTGCAGCACAGCTTTGGATGCAATGCAGCTCTGGGTGCATTGAAGCTCTGGGTGCAGCACAGCTCCAGGCACAGCACAGCTTCGGATGCAATGCAGCACCAGATGCAGTGCAGCTCCAGGCACAGCTCTGGGTGCAGCACAGCTCTGGGTGCAGCACAGCTCTGGGTGCAGCACAGCTCTGGGTGCAATGCAGCTCCAGGTGCAGCACAGCTAAGACTGCAGCACAGCTCTGGGTGCAGTGCAGCACCGGATGCAGCACAGCTTTGGATGCAGTGCAGCACCAGATGCAGTGCAGCTCCAGGCACAGCTCTGGGTGCAGCACAGCTTTGGATGCAATGCAGCTCTGGGTGCATTGAAGCTCTGGGTGCAGCACAGCTCCAGGCACAGCACAGCTTCGGATGCAATGCAGCACCGGATGCAGTGCAACTCCAGGCACAGCTCTGGGTGCAGCACAGCTCTGGGTGCAATGCAGCTCCAGGTGCAGCACAGCTCTGGGTGCAGCACAGCTTTGGATGCAATGCAGCACCGGATGCAGTGCAGCTCCAGGCACAGCTCCGGGTGCAGCACAGCTCCAGGTGCAATGCAGCTCTGGGTACAGCACAGCTCTGGGTGCAGCACAGCTTTGGATGCAATGCAGCACCGGATGCAGTGCAGCTCCAGGCACAGCACAGCTCTGGGTGCAATGCAGCTTCAGGTGCAGCTTAGCTTGGAGTGCAGCACAGCTAAGACTGCAGCACAGCTCTGGGTGCAATGCAGCACCGGATGCAGCACAGCTTCAGGCACAGCTCTGGGTGCAGCACCGCTCTGGGTGCAATGCAGCTCCGGGTGCAGCTTAGCTTGGAGCACAGCACAGCTCTGGGTGCAATGCAGCTCTGGGGTGCAATGCAGCTCTGGGGTGCAGCACAGCTCCAGGCACAGCACAGCTTCGGATGCAATGCAGCACCAGATGCAGTGCAGCTCCAGGCACAGCTCTGGGTGCAGCACAGCTCTGGGTGCAATGCAGCTCCAGGTGCAGCAAAGCTCTGGGTGCAGCACAGCTCTGGGTGCAGCACAGCTCTGGGTGCAGCACAGCTTCGGATGCAGTGCAGCACCGGATGCAGCACAGGCTCCAGGCACAGCTCTGGGTGCAGCACAGCTCCAGGCACAGCACAGCTCTGGGTGCAATGCCAGCTCTGGGTGCAGCACAGCTCCGGGTGCAGCACAACTTTGGATGCAATGCAGCACCGGATGCAGTGCAGCTCCAGGCACAGCTCCGGGTGCAGCACAGCTCCAGGTGCAATGCAGCTCTGGGTACAGCACAGCTCTGGGTGCAGCACAGCTTTGGATGCAATGCAGCACCGGATGCAGTGCAGCTCCAGGCACAGCTCTGGGTGCAGCACAGCTCTGGGTGCAGCACAGCTCTGGGTGCAGCACAGCTCTGGGTGCAATGCAGCTCCAGGTGCAGCACAGCTCCGGGTGCAATGCAGCACCGGATGCAGTGCAACTCCAGGCACAGCTCTGGTTACAGCACAGCTCTGGGTGCAGCACAGCTTTGGATGCAATGCAGCTCTGGGTGCATTGAAGCTCTGGGTGCAGCACAGCTTCGGATGCAATGCAGCACCGGATGCAGTGCAGCTCCAGGCACAGCACAGCTCTGGGTGCAATGCAGCTTCGGGTGCAGCTTAGCTTGGAGCGCAGCACAGCTAAGACTGCAGCACAGCTCCAGGTGCAGCACAGCTTTGGATGCAATGCAGCACCAGATGCAGTGCAGCTCCAGGCACAGCTCTGGGTGCAGCACAGCTCCGGGCACAGCACAGCTCCAGGTGCAATGCAGCTCTGGGTGCAATGCAGCTCTGGGTGCAATGCAATGCAGCTCCGGGTGCAGCACAGCTCTGGGTGCAATGCAGCTCTGGGTGCAGCACAGCTCCAGGTGCAATGCAGCTCTGGGTGCAATGCAGGACAGCTGCAGCACACGCTTGCCAGCTGATGTCCATCCCTGCAGTGCAGGCGCTGCGATGCCGCCGCTCGGATGCCGCTTTGCTGCTGCTTTGCCGTGGGGGGCTGCGCGCGTGTGGGGCGCATGCAGGGGATAGGACCGGGATGACCCCCCCGCTGCAGGTACTCACGGCCCCGCTGCTGCAAACCCCCACCTTCTCCCATGCATGCGCTGCACCCGTGCCAACCCCATGCATGCACCCGTCTGCCCCACGGCGCCCCCCTCTGCCCCGAAGGTGTGCAGCGAGGAAGGCGCCGCCGTCCCCCCCCCAACACTGCTGTGCTCCCTGCAGTCCTGCTGCATTTCCTGCGCCGATCCTGTGTGCGTGGTGGGCCTGGGGAGGGCGAGGAGACCCTGCATAGGGCTGGGCGCAGTGGGGCTGCTGATATTCGCTCGGTGGTGGTTTGCATGCTGAGCGCAGCAGCGGTGCTGCATTACACAGTGGTGGTCTGTGTGCTGAGCGCAGCAGCGGTGCTGCATTGCATTGGTGGTCTGCATGCTGAGCGCAGCAGCGGTGCTGCATTGCACAGTGGTGGTTTGCATGCTGGGCGCAGCAGTGGTGCTGCTCAGTTCTATGGTGGTGGTGTGCATGCTGGGCAGAGCCACGGTGCTGCGCTGCACGGTGGTGGTGTGCATGCTGGGTGCAGCAGCAGTGCTACTCATTTCTGTGGTGGTGGTCTGCATGATGAGCGCAGCAGCGGTGCTGCATTGCATGGTGGTGTTCATGCTGGGTGCAGCAGTGGTGCAGCTCATTTCTGTGGTGGCATTGTGCATGCAGCCTGCAGCAGTGGTGCTGCATTGCACAGTGGTGTTCATGCTGGGTGCAGCAGTGGTGCGGCTCATTTCTGTGGTGGTTGTGTGCATGCTGGGCGCAGCAGCGGTGCTGCTTTACACGGTGGTGGTGGTTCGCATGCTGGGCGCAGCAGCGGTGCAGCTCATTTCTGTGGTGATGTGCATGCTGGGCGCAGCAGCGGTGCTGCATTGCACAGTGGTGTTTACACTGGGCACAGCAATGGTGCAGCTCATCTGTCTGGTGGCGTTGTGCATGCTGGGCACAGCAGTGGTGCAGCTTACTTCTGTGGCGGTGCTGTGCATGCTGGGTGCAGCAGCAGTGCAGCTTATTTCTGTGGCGGCGTTGTGCATGCCGCCTGCAGCAGCGGTGCTGCATTGCACAGTGGTGTTCATGCCGGGCGCAGCAGTGGTGCAGCTCATTTCTGTGGTGGTGTTGTGCATGCTGGGCGCAGCAGCGGTGCTGCATTGCAGAGCAGTGTTCCCGCTGGATGCAGCAGCAGCGGTGCAGCTCATTTCTGTGGCAGCTCTGTGAATGCTGGGCGCAGCAGCAGTGCAGCTCATTTCTGTGGTGGCATTGTGCATGCAGGGTGCAGCAGCAGCGCTGCATTGCACAGCGCTGTTCCCGCTGGGTGCAGCAGTGATGCAGCTTATTTCTGTGGCGGTTCTGTGCATGCAGGGCGCAGCGGCGGCGCTGCATTGCAGAGCGGTGTTCATTCTGGGTGCAGCAGCGGTTCTGTGCATGCTGGGTGTAGCAGCAGTGCAGCTCATTTCTGTGGCGGCATTGTGCATGCTGGGCGCAGCAGCGGTGCTGCATTGCAGTGGTGGTCTGCATGCTGGGTGCAGTAGCAGTGCTGCTTTACACGGTGGTGGTGGTTCGCATGCTGGGCACAGCAGCGGTGCAGCTCATTTCTGTGGTGATGTGCATGCTGGGCGCAGCAGTGGTGCTGCATTGCACAGTGGTGTTCACACTGGGCACAGCAATGGTGCAGCTCATCTCTCTGGTGGCATTGTGCATGCTGGGTGCAGCAGTGGTGCAGCTCATCTCTGGTGGCGCTGTGCATGCTGGGCACAGCAGTGGTGCAGCTCCTTTCTGTGGTGGTTCTGTGCATGCTGGGCGCAGCAGCGGTGCAGCTCATTTCTGTGGTGGTGTTGTGCATGCTGGGCGCAGCAGCGGTGCTGCATTGCAGTGGTGGTCTGCATGCTGGGTGCAGTGGCAGTGCTGCTTTACATGGTGGTGGTTCGCATGCTGGGAGCAGGAGAGGTGCAGCTCATTTCTGTGGCGGCTCTGTGCATGCTGGGTGCAGCAGCAGCGCTGCATTGCAGAGCAGTGTTCCCGCTGGACGCAGCAGCAGCGGTGCAGCTCATTTCTGTGGCAGCTCTGTGCATGCAGCCTGCAGCAGCGGTGCTGCATTGCAGAGTGGTGGTCTGCGTGCTGAGCGCAGCAGCAGTGCAGCTCATTTCTGTGGTGGTCGTGTGCATGCTGGGCGCAGCAGCGGTGCTGCATTGCAGTGGTGGTCTGCATGCTGGGTGCAGTGGCAGTGCTGCTTTACACGGTGGTGGTGGTTCGCATGCTGGGCGCAGCAGTGGTGCAGCTCATTTCTGTGGTGATGTTGCGCATGCTGGGTGCAGCAGAGGTGCAGCTTATTTCTGCGACGGTGCTGTGCATGCTGGGTGCAGCAGTGGTGCTGCATTGCACAGTGATGTTCACACTGGGCACAGCAATGGTGCAGCTCATCTGTCTGGTGGCGTTGCGCATGCTGGGTGCAGCAGCGGTGCAGCTTATTTTTGTGGCGGTGCTGTGCATGCTGGGTGCAGCAGTGGTGCAGCTCATCTCTGGTGGCGCTGTGCATGCTGGGCACAGCAGTGGTGCAGCTCATTTCTGTGGTGGTTCTGTGCATGCTGGGCGCAGCAGCGGTGCAGCTCATTTCTGTGGTGGCATTGTGCATGCAGGGCGCAGCAGCGATGCTGCATTGCAGTGGTGGTCTGCATGCTGGGTGCAGTGGCAGTGCTGCTTTACACGGTGGTGGTTCGCATGCTGGGCGCAGCAGCGGTGCTGCATTGCACAGTGGTGTTCACACTGGGTGCAGCAGTGGTGCGGCTCATTTCTGTGGTGGTGCTGTGCATGCTGGGTGCAGCAGCAGTGCAGCTCATCTCTCTGGTGGCGTTGTGCATGCTGGGCGCAGCAGCAGCGCTGCATTGCAGAGTGGTGTTCCCGCTGGACGCAGCAGCAGCAGTGCAGCTCATTTCTGTGGCGGCATTGTGCATGCTGGGTGCAGCAGCAGCGCTGCATTGCTGCATTGCACAGCGGTGGTGTTGGTGCCGCTGCCACGCTCCTGCATCGCCCGCATCCCTCCCGGCGCTGCAGCGCAATGCATGGCGGCGGACGCGTGGTCGGTGCAGCTCAGCCAGCCCCGATGCCATGCGTCGGCGCATCCCGGTTGGCGCAGGCCTTGCAGGCGGCGCCGCGGCGCGCGTCCCCCGGCCCGTCGGGGCTGCAGGGCTGGCGCTGACGGCCGCGTTCTCCCGCTCCCTCTCTCCCCTCAGAAAGCGGCCGAGAAGCTGAAGGAGGAGGAGCGGCGGCGGCTGGCGGAGGTGGAGGCGCAGCTGGAGGCGCAGCGGCAGCGGGCCGAGGCGCACGCGCAGGCCAAGGCGCAGGCGGAGGCGGAGGCGCGGGAGCTGCAGCGGCGCATGCAGGAGGAGGCGACGCGGCGCGAGGCGGTGGCGGCGGACGCGGAGCAGCAGAAGCAGAACATCGAGCAGGAGCTGCGGGAGCTGCGGCGCAGCTCGGAGCGGCAGATCGAGAGCAAGGCCAAGCTGGTGGAGGAGGCGGAGCAGAGCCGCGTGCGCGTGGAGGAGGAGATCCGGCTGATCCGCCTGCAGCTGGACGGCACCGAGCGGCAGCGCGCGGGCGCCGAGGCCGAGCTGGCGGAGCTGCGGGCGCGCGCCGAGGAGGCGGAGCGGCAGAAGCGCGCGGCGCAGGAGGAGGCGGAGCGGCTGCGGCGGCAGGTGAAGGACGAGAGCCAGAAGAAGCGGCAGGCCGAGGAGGAGCTGCGGCAAAAGGTGGAGGCGGAGCGCGAGGCGGCGCGGGAGAAGCAGGCGGCCATGGCCGACCTGGAGGCGCTGCGGCTGCGGGCCGAGGAGGCGGAGCGGCGGCGGCGGAAGGCGGAGGAGGAGAAGGAGCGGCAGATCCGCGTGGCGGAGGAGGCGGCGCAGCGCAGCGCCGAGGCCGAGCTGCAGAGCAAGCGGCTGTCGCTGGCCGAGAAGGCGGAGCGGCTGGAGCAGTCGCTGCGCGAGGAGCACACGGCCGTGGAGCAGCTGCAGGAGGAGGCGGAGCGGCGGCGGCGGCTGCAGGCGGAGGCGGAGGCGGCGCGCGAGGAGGCGGAGCGGGAGGCGGAGCGCTGGCGCCTGAAGGCCAACGAGGCGCTGCGGCTGCGGCTGCAGGCGGAGGAGGTGGCGCAGCAGAAGGCGCTGGCGCAGGAGGAGGCCGAGAGGCAGAAGGAGGACGCGGAGCGCGAGGCCCGCAAGCGCGCCAACGCCGAGCGCGCGGCGCTGCGGCAGAAGGAGGCGGCCGAGGAGGAGCTGGAGAAGCAGCGCGCCCTGGCCGAGGGCACGGCGCAGCAGCGGCTGGCGGCCGAGCAGGAGCTGATCCGGCTGAAGGCGCAGCTGGAGAACGGCGAGCAGCAGCGGCTGCTGCTGGAGGAGGAGCTGTGCCGGCTGAAGGACGCGGCCGGCGAGGCGGCGCGGCGGCGCGCGGAGCTGGAGGAGGAGCTGGCCAAGCTGCGCGCCGAGGTGGAGGTGCTGCTGGAGAGCAAGGCGCGCGCCGAGGAGGAGTCGCGCAGCTGCAGCGAGAAGTCCAAGCAGCGGCTGGAGGCGGAGGCGGAGCGGCTGCGCGAGCTGGCCGAGGAGGCGGCGCGGCTGCGGGCGCAGTCGGAGGAGGCGAAGCGGCAGCGGCTGCTGGCCGAGGAGGAGGCGGCGCGGCAGCGCGGCGAGGCGGAGCGCATCCTGAAGGAGAAGCTGTCGGCCGTGGCCGAGGCGTCGCGGCTGAAGGCGGAGGCCGAGATGGCGCTGACCGAGAAGGAGGCGGAGAACGAGCGGCTGCGGCGGCTGGCCGAGGACGAGGCGTTCCAGCGGCGGCTGCTGGAGGAGCAGGCGGCGCAGCACAAGCAGGACGTGGAGGAGCGCATCGCGCAGCTGAAGCGCTCGTCCGAGAGCGAGCTGGAGCGGCAGCGCGCGCTGCTGGAGGACACGCTGCGCCAGCGGCGCCAGGTGGAGGAGGAGATCCTGGCCCTGAAGGGCGGCTTCGAGCGCGCCGCCGCCGGCAAGGCCGAGCTGGAGCGCGAGCTGGGCCGCATCCGCGCCGAGGCCGAGGAGGCGCAGCGCAGCCGGGAGCGCGCCGAGCGCGAGGCCGAGCGGCAGCGGGCGGCGGCGGCCGAGGAGGAGGGCCGGCGGCGCGAGGCCGAGGAGCGGGCGCTGGCCATGGCGGCGGCCGAGGAGGAGGCGGCGCGGCAGCGGCGGGCGGCGCTGGAGGAGGTGGAGCGGCTGAAGGCGACGGTGGAGGAGGCGCGGCGGCAGAAGGAGGCGGCGGAGCGCGAGGCCGAGCGGCAGGTGCAGCTGGCGCGGGAGGCGGCGCAGAAGCGCGTGGCGGCCGAGGAGAAGGCGCGGCTGGCGGCCGTGCGCGAGAAGGAGCGCGAGCTGCAGGAGATGCAGCGGCAGGAGCAGAGCGCGCTGGAGCGGCTGCGGCTGGAGGCGGAGGGCGCGCGGCGGGCGGCCGAGGAGGCGGAGGCGGCGCGCGGCGGGGCCGAGGAGGACGCGCGGCTGTCGCGGCAGCGCGTGGAGGAGGCGGAGCGGCAGAAGCGGCGCGCCGAGGAGGAGGCGCAGGCGCAGGCGCGGGCGCAGGCGGAGGCGGAGGCGCTGCGGGTGGAGGCGGAGCGGGAGGCGGAGCGGCGGGCGCAGGCGGAGCGGGCGGCGCTGCGGCAGAAGGAGCTGGCGGACGCCGAGATGGAGAAGCACAAGCGGTTCGCGGAGCAGACGCTGCGGCAGAAGGCGCAGGTGGAGCAGGAGCTGGGCCGGCTGCGGCTGCGGCTGGACGAGAGCGCGCAGCAGAAGGGCGTGCTGGACGAGGAGCTGCGGCGGCTCAAGGAGGAGGCGGCCGAGGCGGCGCGGCAGCGGGCGCGGGCGGAGGAGGAGCTGCTGCGGCTGCGGGTGCAGCTGGAGGAGCTGGCGCGGCTGAAGGGGCTGGCGGAGGAGGAGAACAAGGCGCTGGCGCTGCGCGGCGAGGAGGAGGCGCGCAAGGCGCTGGCCGAGGAGGCGGAGCGGCTGCGGCTCGTGGCCGAGGAGGCGGCGCGGCTCGGCGTGGAGGCGCAGGAGGCGGCGCGGCTGCGGCAGCTGGCCGAGGACGACCTGGCGCAGCAGCGCGCGCTGGCCGAGCGCGTCCTGCGGGAGAAGATGCAGGCGGTGCAGGAGGCGGCGCGGCTGCGGGCCGAGGCCGAGGCGCTGCAGAAGCAGAAGGAGCTGGCGCAGGAGCACGCCAAGCGGCTGCAGGAGGACCGCGAGGAGATGCGGCGGCGCCTGGCCGAGGAGACCGAGGGCTTCCAGAAGACGCTGGAGGCCGAGCGGCGGCGGCAGCTGGACGCGGCGGCCGAGGCCGAGCGGCTGAAGCTGCGCGTGGCCGAGCTGAGCGCGGCGCAGAGCGCGGCCGAGGAGGAGGCGCGGCGCTTCCGGCGCCAGGCCGAGGAGATCGGCGGGCGGCTGCACGACACCGAGCTGGCCACGCAGGAGAAGCTGGCGCAGGTGCAGGCGCTGGAGACGCGGCGGCAGCAGAGCGACCGCGACGCCGAGAAGCTGCGCGGCGCCATCGCCGACCTGGAGCGCGAGAAGGAGGGGCTGAAGCGCGAGGCGGAGCTGCTGCAGCGGCGGGCCGAGGAGGTACTGCGCTGCGGGGCTGCGCGCCTCCCGGCGTCGGCCTCCTCCCCCTCCTGGCGCCCCGCAGGCGGCGCTGCTGCGCGGCTGCGTTCTGCCCCACGCCGGCGGGAGCCGCAGGGACGGCGTCCTCGTGTTCTGCCTGCGCGATCGCATGCGCTGCGTCTGCGAGCCCTGCGGCTCTGCGCCCTGCCTCAGCTCCGGCCCTGAACGCGGCTCTGACCCCTTACTTACTTCTGCCCCCTTACTTCATTCTGCCCCCTTACTTCATTCTGCCCCCTTACTTCATTCTGACCCCTTACTTCATTCTGACCCCTTACTTCATTCTGCCCCCTTACTTCATTCTGACCCCTTACTTCATTCTGATCCCTTACTTCATTCTGACCCCTTACTTAATGCTGCCCCCTGACGGCTGGACCGGTTCAGCCCCCAACCTTCCCAGCTCTGCCCCCTAACTCGCCCAGCTCTGCCCCCAATCCCAGTTCTGCCCCCAACCTTCCCATCTCTGCCCCCTAACCATCCCAGTTCTGCCCCATAGTGCAGTTCTGCCCCTTTACCCACACATCCCTGCATCCTTAACCCAGCTTTGCCCCCTAACCAACCCACTTTGCCACCTAACCATCCCAATTCTGCCCCATAATCCCTCCAGCTCTGCCCCATAGTGCAGTTCTGCCCCCTTACCCACACGTCTCTGCATCCTCAACCCATCTCTGCCCCCAAATCTTCTCAGCTCTGACTCCTAATCATCCCAGTTCGCCCCCTAACCATCCCACTTCAGCCCCCTAATGCCTCCAGCTCTGCCCCATAGTGAATTTCTGCCCCCTTACCCACACATCTCTGCATCCTTAACCCATCTCTGCCCCCTAACCATCCCAGCTCTGCCCCCAATCCCATTTCTGCCCCCAACCCACCCAGCTCTGCTCCCAGCCCACTCGCTTTGCCCCCTAACCAACCCAGTTTGCCCCCTAACCAACCCAGCTCTGACCCCTAACCATCTCAGTTCTGCCCCCTAACCATCCCAGTTCTGCCCCCTAATGCCTCCAGCTCTGCCCCATAGTGAAGTTCTGCCCCTTTACCCACAAATCTCTGCATCCTTAATCCATCTCTGCCCCCAAACCTTCCCATCTCTGCTCCCTAACCAACCCAGTTCTGCCCCCTAACCAACCCAGTTTGCCCCCTAACCACCGCAGTCCTGCCCCCAGCCCCCCCATTTCTGCCCCAAACGCACAGCTCTCAGCCCACAGCGGTTTGCACCCCCCCTCACCCCCCCCAGCTCCACCCTCACCCCCCACTCACCCCCCACCCCACAACCCTACCCTTCATCCCCCGCTGCACCCCCCCTCCCCCCCCTCACCTCCACCCTCACCCCCCCCCACCCCCTCCCACCCCCCACAACCCTACCCTTCATCCCCCTCTTCACCCCTACAGCAGCACCCCCCTCCCCCCCACCACCACCCTCACCCCCCACCCACCCCCCACCCCACAACCCTACCCTTCATCCCCCGCTTCACCCCTACAGCTGCACCCCCCCCTCACCACCCCCCACCTCCACCCTCACCCCCCACCCACCCCCCACCCCACAACCCTACCCTTCATCCCCCGCTGCACCCCCCCCCTCCCCCCCGCACCTCCACCCTCCCCCCCACCCCCCCCTTCCCCCCACCGTCACCCCCCACCCACCCCCCACCCCACAACTCTACCCTTCATCTACAGCTGCACCCCCCCCACCTCCACCCTCCCCCCCACCCCCCCTTCCCTCCACCCTCACCCCACACTCCCACCCCCCACCCCACAACCCTACTCTTCATCCCCCTCTTCACCCCTACAGCTGCACCCTGCTCACCTCCACCCTCACCCCCACCCCCCACCCCCACCCCCCACCCCCCCAACCCCCACTCCCCCCACCCCCCCCACCCCACAACCCTACCCTTCATCTACAGCTGCACCCCCCTCACCCCCCCCACCTCCACCCTCCCCCCCACCCCCCCCTTCCCTCCACCCTCACCCCACACTCCCACCCCTCACCCCTCAACCCTACCCTTCATCCCCCTCTTCACCCCTACAGCTGCACCCCCCCCACCTCCACCCTCACCCCCCACCCACCCCCCACCCCACAACCCTACCCTTCATCTACAGCTGCACCTCCCCTCCCCCCCCACCTCCACCCTCACCCCCCACCCACCCCCTTCCCCCCACCCTCACCCTTCACTCCCACCCCCCACCCCCCACCCCCCACCCCTACCCTTCATCCCCCGCTTCACCCCCACAGCTGCACCCCCCCCACCACCCCCCACCTCCACCCTCACCCACCCCCCACCCCCCACCCCACAACCCTATCCTTCATCCCCCGCTTCACCCCTACAGCTGCACCCCCCCCTGCACCCCCTCCTCACCCCCCCCACCCCCACCCTCACCCCCCACCCACCCCCCACCCCACAACCCTACCCTTCATCCCCCTCTTCACCCCTACAGCTGCACCCCCCCTCATCCCCCCCTCACCCCCCACCCACCCCCCACCCCACAACCCTACCCTTCATCCCCCGCTGCACCCCCCCTCCCCCCCCTCACCTCCACCCTCACCCCCCCCCACCCCCTCCCACCCCCCCACAACCCTACCCTTCATCCCCCTCTTCACCCCTACAGCTGTACCCCCCCCCACCTCCACCCTCACCCCCACCCACCCCCCTTCCCCCCAACCTCACCCCTCACTCCCACCCCCCCCTCCCAGCCCCCTACCTCCACCCTCACCCATCCCCCACCCCACAACCCTACTCTTCATCCCCCTCTTCACCCCTACAGCTGCACCCTGCTCTCCTCCACCCTCACCCCCACCCCCCACCCCCACCCCCCACCCCCCCCAACCCCCACTCCCCCCACCCCCCCCACCCCACAACCCTACCCTTCATCCCCCTCTTCACCCCTACAGCTGCACCCTGCTCACCTCCACCCTCACCCCCACCCCCCACCCCCACCCCCCACCCCCCCCAACCCCAACTCCCCCCACCCCCCCCACCCCACAACCCTACCCTTCATCTCTTCACTCCTACAGCTGCACCCCCCCCACCTCCACCCTCACCCCCCACCCACCCCCCACCCCACAACCCTACCCTTCATCCCCCGCTGCACCCCCCCCCTCCCCCACCCACCTCCACCCTCACCCCCCACCCCACCCCCCACCCCACAACCCTACCCTTCATCCCCCGCTGCACCCCCCCCCTCCCCCACCCACCTCCACCCTCACCCCCCACCCACCCCCCACCCCACAACCCTACTCTTCATCCCCTGCTTCACCCCTACAGCTGCACCCCCCCCTCACCCCCACCCTCACCCCCACCCCCCCACCCTCCCCCCACCCCACAAACCCTACCCTTCATCTACAGCTGCACCCCCCCTCACCCCCCCCACCTCCACCCTCACCCCCCACCCACCCCCCACCCCACAACCCTACCCTTCATCCCCCTCCTCCCTCACCACCACCCTCACCCCCCACCCCACAACCCTACCCTTCATCCCCCTCTTCACCCCTACAGCTGCACCCCCCCCTCACCCCCACCCTCACCCCACACTCCCACCCCCCACCCCACAACCCTACCCTTCATCCCCCGCTGCACCCCCCCCTCACCCCCTCACCTCCATCCTCACCCCCACCCCCCCCTTCCCCCCACCCTCACCCCACACTCCCCCCCCCCCCAGCCCCCCACCCGCTCTCCCCCTGACCTCGCTCCCCTCTGCCCACAGATGGAAGTGGCCCAGCAGGCGCAGCTCCGCCAGGAGGCGCAGTCGCTGCAGGAATCCTTCCTGCTCGAGAAGGACGCCCTGCTGCAGAAGGAGAAATTCATCGAGGAGGAGAAGGCGAAGCTGGAGAAGCTGTTCCAGGACGAAGTGGACAAAGCGCAGAGCCTGAAGGCCGAGCAGGAGCGGCAGCAGCAGGAGATGGAGCAGGAGAAGCAGCAGCTGAAGGCCATGCTGGACGAAGCCAAGCGGCAGCAGGAGGAGGCGGAGGAGAGCGTCCGCCGCAAGCAGGAGGAGCTGCAGCAGCTGCAGAAGCAGCGGCAGAAGCAGGAGCGGCTGCTGGAGGAGGAGAACCGGAAGCTGCTGCGAGCGGCTGCAGCAGCTGCAGGAGGAGCAGCGGAGCGCGGCGGCGCCCACGCGGGAGATGATGATCCAAACGGACGCGGCGCCGCAGCAGCCGCCGCAGCCGCACGCGGTGCCCAACGGCCGCCACGCGCTGGACGGCCCGGAGCAGAACGGAGAGCCCGAATTCGCCTTCCAGGGCATCCGGCACAAAGTGTCGGCGCAGCAGCTGGCGGCCGCCGGCGTCCTGAGCGGCCACAGCCTGGGCCAGCTGGCCGAGGGGAAGGTGAGCGTGGAGGAGCTGGCGCGGCGCGACGACGTGCGGACGTTCCTGCAGGGCCGCAGCTGCATCGCCGGTTTGCTGCTGGAGCCCGGGAGGCAGAAGATGAGCATCTACGAGGCCATGAAGAAGCGGCTGCTCAGCCCCGGCACCGCCTTGGTGCTGCTGGAGGCGCAGGCGGCCACCGGCTTCATGCTGGACCCCCGTGCGCAACGCCAGGCTGTCGGTGAACGAAGCGGTGCGGGACGGGCTGGTGGGACCCGAGCTGCACAACAAGCTGCTGTCGGCCGAGCGCGCCGTCACCGGCTACAAGGACCCCTACACCGGGGACAAGATCTCGCTCTTCGAGGCCATGCAGAAGGAGCTGATCGTCAGGGAGCACGGCGTGCGCCTGCTGGAGGCCCAGATCGCCACCGGCGGCATCATCGACCCGGTGCACAGCCACCGCCTGCCCGTGGAGGCGGCCTACAAGCGCGGGCTGTTTGACGAGGAGATGAACCGCGTCCTGTCCGACCCCAGCGACGACACCAAGGGCTTCCTGGACCCCAACACGCAGGAGAACCTCACCTACCTGCAGCTGATGGAGCGCTGCGTCGCCGACCCGGACACGGGGCTGCTCCTGCTGCCGCTCAGCAGCCAGGCGGGCGCGGAGCGTACAGCGACCGCGAGGCCAAGGACGTCTTGCAGAAGGCCACGGTGAGCGCCCCGTTCGGCAAGTTCCAAGGCAAGACGGTGAGCATCTGGGAGATCATCAACTCGGAGTACTTCACTGAGGACCAGAGGAGGGAGCTGATCCAGCAGTACCGCAGCGGCAAGGTGACGGTGGAGAAGATCATCCGCATCGTCATCACCGTGGTGGAGGAGGCCGAGAAGAAGAGGCAGCTGCTGTTCGAGGGGCTGCGCGCCCCGGTGCCGGCCGCCGAGCTGCTGGAGAGCCGCATCATCGACAAGGACACGTACAACCGGCTTCGGCAGGGCAAGGCCAGCGTGGCCGACGTGGCTGGGAGCGACGGCGTGCGGCGCTACCTGAGGGGCACCGACGCCATCGCCGGCGTCCTGGTGGAGTCCAGCGGGGAGACGCTGAGCTTCTACGAAGCCCAGAGGAGGAACCTGCTGAAGCCGGAGGTGGCCCTGGCTCTGCTGGAGGCGCAGGCGGCCGCCGGCTTCATCGTGGAGCCGAGCGGCGGGCGGCTGTACACCGTGGACGAGGCGGTGAAGGCCGAGGTGGTCGGGCCGGAGGTCCACGAGCGGCTGCTGTCGGCGGAGAAGGCGGTGAGCGGCTACAAGGACCCCTACACCGGGCAGACCGTCGCCCTGTTCCAGGCGCTGAAGAAGGGCCTGGTCCCCACCGACGCCGGCGTGCGGCTGCTGGACGTGCAGCTCTGCACCGGCGGCATCGTCGACCCGGCGCACAGCCACCGCCTGCCGCTCGACGTCGCCTACCGGCGCGGCTGCTTGGACGCCGAGATGAAGGAGGCTCTGGAGGAGCTGCGGGGCTTCTACTGCCCCGGCAGCCGGCAGAACGTCAGCTACGCGCAGCTGCAGCAGAGCTGCCGCCGGGACGAGCGCACGGGGTTCCTCCTGCTGCCGCTGTCGGACGCCGCCATCCAGGCGCAGCAGGAGGAGATCTACACGGACGCTGAGGCCGAGGAGAGCTTCGGCAAAGCCACGGTGGAGGTGCCGGCCGGCAGCCTGCGCGGCCGCACGGTGAGCGTGTGGGAGCTGATCCACTCGGAGTACTTGAGCGAGGAGCAGCGGCGGGAGCTGCTGCGGCAGTACAAGACGGGCAGGGTGACGGTGGAGAAGGTCATCAAGATCGTCATCACCATCATCGAGGAGACGGAGAGCAGGAAGCAGGAGAAGCTGAGCTTCACGGGGCTGCGGGCGCCGGTGCCGGCCAGCGAGCTGCTGGAGGCGCGCATCCTCAGCGCGGCGCAGTACCAGCAGCTGCAGGACGGCCGCGCGACGGTGAAGGAGCTGGCCGAGACGGAGGCGGTCAGGCGCTTCCTGCACGGCGGCGACTGCATCGCCGGCGTCTACGTGGAGGCCACCAAGGAGAAGCTGAACATCTACGAGGCCATGAGGAGGAACCTGCTGCGCGCCAGCACCGCCGTGGTGCTGCTGGAGGCGCAGGCGGCCACCGGCTTCCTGATCGACGCGGTGAGGAACCGCAAGCTGTACGTCAACGAGGCGGTGAAGGCCGGCGTGGTGGGACCCGAGCTGCACGAGAAGCTGCTGTCGGCCGAGAAGGCCGTCACCGGCTACAAGGACCCCTACTCGGGGAACACCATCTCGCTCTTCGAGGCCATGCAGAAGGGGCTGATCGTCAGGGAGCACGGCGTGCGCCTGCTGGAGGCCCAGATCGCCACCGGCGGCATCATCGACCCGGTGCACAGCCACCGCATCCCCGTGGAGGTGGCCTACGAGCGCGGGTACTTCAATGAGGAGATGAACCGCGTCCTGTCCGACCCCAGCGACGACACCAAGGGCTTCTTCGACCCCAACACGCACGAGAACCTCACCTACCTGCAGCTGAAGGAGCGCTGCGTCGAGGACCCCGAGACGGGGCTGCTCCTGCTGCCGCTGCGGGAGCCCGAGAAGCCGACGGTGGTGGAGACGACGCGGGTGTACACGGAGGAGGAGACGCGGAAGGTGTTCGAGGAGACGCGGGTGGACATCCCGGCGGGCAGCCGGGCCGGCTCCTCCATGACGCTGTGGGAGATCATGCAGTCGGATCTGCTGCCCGACGAGCAGCGGCGGCGGCTGATGGAGGACTTCCAGGCGGGCCGCGTCTCCAAGGAGCGCATGATCATCATCATCATCGAGATCATCGAGCGCACCGAGATCATCCGGCAGCAGAACCTGGCGTCCTTCGACTACGGCCGGCGCCACGTCACGGCCGAGGAGCTCTTTGAGGCCAAGGTGATCTCGCAGGACGTCTACCGGCTGCTCAAGGACGGCTCCAGGACCTTCCGCCAGCTGCTGGAGGACGAGGCCGTCCGCAGGTGCCTCTACGGCTCGGGCTGCGTCGCCGGCATCTACGTGCCCTCCTCCAAGCAGACGCTGAGCGTCTACCAGGCGCTCAAGAAGGGGCTGATCGGCGCCGAGGCGGCCCGCTGCCTGCTGGAGGCCCAGGCGGCCACCGGCTTCGTGCTGGACCCCGTCCACAACGAGATGCTGTCGGTGGACGAGGCCGTGCGCAGAGGCGTGGTGGGGCCCGAGATGCACGACCGCCTGCTGTCGGCCGAGAGGGCCGTCACCGGGTACCGGGACCCCTACAGCGAGCAGAAGATCTCCATCTTCCAGGCCATGAAGAAGGACCTGGTGCCGAGCGAGGAGGCCCTCAAGCTCCTGGACGCCCAGCTGGCCACCGGCGGCGTCATCGACCCGCACCTGGGCTTCCACCTGCCCCTGGAGGTGGCCTGCCACCGCGGCTTCATCAACAGGGAGACGTACGACGCGCTGTGCGAGCCCAGCGAGGTGCGCAGCTTCGTGGACCCGTGCACCGACGAGAAGCTGAGCTACACGCAGCTGCAGCGGCGCTGCCGCAAGGACGAGGGCAGCGGGCTGCTGCTGCTGCCGCTGGGCGACGCGCGCCAGCTCACCTTCCGCGGGCTGCGCAAGCAGATCACCGTGGAGGAGCTGGTCCTGTCGCAGGTGATGGACGAGGCCACGGCGCAGCGGCTGCACGAGGGGCTGACGTCCGTCGAGGAGGTCTCCAAGAACCTGAAGGCGTTCCTGGAGGGCACCAGCTGCATCGCCGGCGTCTTCGTGGACTCCACCAAGGAGCGGCTCTCCGTCTACCAGGCCATGAAGAAGGGCATCATCCGGCCCGGCACCGCCTTCGAGCTCCTGGAGGCGCAGGCGGCCACCGGCTACGTCATCGACCCCATCAAGGGCCTGAAGCTGACGGTGGAGGAGGCCGTGCGCATGGGCATCGTGGGGCCCGAGTTCAAGGACAAGCTGCTGTCGGCCGAGCGCGCCGTCACCGGCTACAAGGACCCCTACACCGGGAAGCTCATCTCCCTCTTCCAGGCCATGAAGAAGGGGCTGATCCTGAGGGACCACGGCGTGCGCCTGCTGGAGGCCCAGATCGCCACCGGCGGCATCATCGACCCCGAGGAGAGCCACCGCCTGCCCGTCGAGGTGGCCTACAAGCGCGGGCTGTTCGACGAGGAGATGAACGAGGTGCTGTCCGACCCCAGCGACGACACCAAGGGCTTCTTCGACCCCAACACGGAGGAGAACCTCACCTACCTGCAGCTGATGGAGCGCTGCGTCACCGACCCCGAGACGGGGCTGCGCCTGCTGCCGCTGAAGGAGAAGAAGCGCGAGAGGAAGACGTCGTCCAAGTCGTCGGTGCGCAAGCGGCGCGTGGTCATCGTGGACCCGGAGACGGGCAAGGAGATGTCGGTGTACGAGGCGTACCGCAAGGGCCTCATCGACCACCAGACCTACCTGGAGCTGTCGGAGCAGGAGTGCGAGTGGGAGGAGATCACCACCTCGTCCTCGGACGGCGTGGTCAAGTCCATGATCATCGACCGGCGCTCGGGCCGCCAGTACGACATCGACGACGCCATCTCCCGCGGCCTCATCGACCAGTCGGCGCTGGACCAGTACCGCTCCGGCACGCTCTCCATCACCGAGTTCGCCGACATGCTCTCCGGCAACATGGGTGGCTTCCGCTCGCGCTCGTCCTCCGTCGGCTCCTCGTCGTCCTCCTACTCGGCCAGCCCGGCCCCGCCGAGGCTGCCGGGCGCCGCGTGGACCGACCCCAGCGAGGAGACGGGGGCCGGTGGCCGGCATCCTGGACACCGACACGCTGGAGAAGGTGTCCATCACCGAGGCCATGCGCCGCAACCTGGTGGACAACATCACGGGCCAGCGGCTGCTGGAGGCGCAGGCCTGCACCGGCGGCATCATCGACCCCGGCACGGGCGAGCGCTGCTCGGTGGCCGACGCCGTGAGCAGGGGGCTGGTGGACCGCATCATGGTGGACCGCATCAACCTGGCGCAGAAGGCCTTCTCCGGCTTCGAGGACCCGCGCACCAAGACCAAGATGTCGGCGGCGCAGGCGCTGAAGAAGGGCTGGCTGTACTACGAGGCCGGGCAGCGCTTCCTGGAGGTGCAGTACCTGACCGGGGGGCTCATCGAGCCCGACGCCGCCGGCCGCGTCTCCCTGGACGAGGCGCTGCAGAAGGGCACCATCGACGCGCGCACGGCGCAGAAGCTGCGCGACGTCGCCACCTACTCCAAGTACCTCACGTGCCCCAAGACCAAGCTGAAGATCTCCTACAAGGACGCCATGGAGCGCAGCATGATCGAGGACGGCACCGGCCTGCGGCTGCTCGAGGCCTCGTCCCGCTCCTCCAAGGGCTACTACAGCCCCTACAACGTCAGCGGCGCCGGCTCCGCCGCCGGCTCGCGCTCCAGCTCCCGCACCGGATCGCGCTCGGGTTCGCGGCGCGGCAGCTTCGACGCCACCGGCTCCGGCTTCTCCATGACCTTCTCGTCTTCCTCCTACTCGTCCTCCAGCTTCGGGCGCAGATACGCCGCGGTGCCGCACGGTGCCGCGGAGGCGGCCGCGCTGGCGCTGGCCCTGGGGCGGGCGGCGGTGCTGAGCGCGGCGTGACGCCGCCGTGCCACCATGCTGCCTTGCCGTGCCGCCGGCCCGCCGCCGGCCCGCTTCCCCCTTTGCCCTTTCGAAACTCGATAGCCTTCTTCCAAAGCAGTGCCTAAAAAAGTTTAACCAAAAAGAAAGAAAGACTCCACTAATATATTAATAAACGCCATCGCTCCGACGCTGTTTGTGTGGGGAGGGCTGACGGAAGACGCCGTGCTCCCGTTCCGCCGCGCCGCCGGGCGCTGGCACCCATGGGTGTCACTGTGACATGAGCTCAGCCATCCCAGGGAACCCCCAGACCCAGCCATCCCAGGGATCCCAGCCATCCTACTAGGGATCCCAGCCATCCCACCAGCCATCCCACTCATCATTCAGTTGATCCCACCCATCCCACTGATCCTGCGGACCCCCCAGATGCCACCAATGATCCCAGTCATGATCCCCCCTGTATCACCCATCCATCCCATGGCCCTGCCAATGATCCCAGCCATCCCACCAGCCATCCCACTCATCATTCAGTTGATCCCACCCATCCCAGTGATCCCAGCAATCCTGTGGAGCCCCAGATGCCACCAATGATCCCAATCGTGATCCCCCCCATATCACCCATCCATCCCATGGCCCTGCCAATGATCCCACCCATCCCAGTGATCCCAGCCATACCAGTGATCCCACTCATCATTCAGTTGATCCCATCCATCCCAGCGATCCTGCAGACCCCCCAGATGCCACCAATGATCCCAATCGTGATCCCCCCCGTATCACCCATCCATCCCATGGCCCTGCCGATGATCCCAGCCATCCCAGTGATCCCAGCCATACCAGGGATCCCAGCCATCCTACTAGGGATCCCAGCCATCCCACCAGCCATCCCACTCATCATTCAGTTGATCCCACCCATCCCAGCGATCCTGCAGACCCCCCAGATGCCACCAATGATCCCAATCGTGATCCCCAGCATATCACCCATCCATCCCATGGCCCTGCCGATGGTCCCAGCCATCCCAGTGATCCCAGCCATCCCAATGATCCGATCCATCCCTCCCATGCCACCATCCCACCAGTGATCCCAGCCATCCCACCAGTGATCCCACTGATGTCACCAGCCATTCCCCTCATCATTCAGTTGATCCCAGCCATCCCAGTGATCCCAGTGATCCTGTGGACCCCCCAGATGCCACCAATGATCCCAATCGTGATCCCCCCATATCACCCATCCATCCCATGGCCCTGCTGATGATCCCAGCCATCCCAGTGATCCCAGCCATTCCAATGATCCGATCCATCCCTTCCATGCCACCATCCCACCAGGGATCCCACCCATCCCACCAGTGATCCCAGCCATCCCACCAGCCATCCCACTCATCATTCAGTTGATCCCACCCATCCCAGCGATCCTGCAGACCCCCCAGATGCCACCAATGATCCCACTGGTGATCCCCCCCGTGTCACCCATCCATCCGATGGCCCTGCTGATGATCCCAGCCATCCCAGTGATCCCAGCCATCCCAATGATCCGATCCATCCCTCCCATGCCACCATCCCAATGATCCCAGCCATCCCACCAGTGATGCCACCGATGCCACCAGCCATTCCCCTCATCATTCAGTTGATCCCACCCATCCCAGTGATCCCAGTGATCCTGCAGACCCCCCAGATGCCACCAATGATCCCACTGGTGATCCCCCCCGTGTCACCCATCCATCCCATGGCCCTGCCGATGATCCCAGCCATCCCAGGGATCCCAGCCATCCCTCCCATGCCACCATCCCAGTGATCCCACTGATGCCACCAGCCATCCCACTCATCTTTCAGTTGATCCCATCCATCCCAGTGATCCCAGCAATCCTGTGGAGCCCCAGATGCCACCAATGATCCCACTGGTGATCCCCCCCGTGTCACCCATCCATCCCATGGCCCTGCCGATGATCCCAGCCATCCCAGTGATCCCAGCCATCCCAACAAGGATCCCACCAATGCCACCAGCCATCCCACTCATCATTCAGTTGATCCCACCCATCATTCAGTTGATCCCAGCAATCCTGTGGAGCCCCAGATGCCACCAATGATCCCAATCGTGATCCCCCCCATATCACCCATCCATCCCATGGCCCTGCCGATGATCCCAGCCATCCCAGTGATCCCAGCCATTCCAATGATCCGATCCATCCCTTCCATGCCACCATCCCACCAGTGATCCCACCCATCCCACCAGTGATCCCAGCCATCCCACCAGCCATCCCACTCATCATTCAGTTGATCCCACCCATCCCAGCGCTCCCGCGCCCCCCCCAGATGCCACCAATGATCCCACTGGTGATCCCACTCATATCTCCCATCCATCCCATGGCCCTACCGATGATCCCAGCCATCCCAGTGATCCCACCCATCCCACCAGTGATCCCACGGATGCCACCAGCCATTCCCCTCATCATTCAGTTGATCCCACCCATCCCAGTGATCCCACTGATCCTGCGGACCCCCCAGATGCCACCAATGATCCCACTGGTGATCCCCCCTGTGTCACCCATCCATCCCATGGCCCTGCTGATGATCCCAGCCATCCCAGTGATCCCAGCCATCCCACCAAGGATCCCACCAATGCCACCAGCCATCCCACTCATCATTGAGTTGATCCCATCCATCCCAGTGATCCCAGCAATCCTGTGGAGCCCCAGATGCCACCAATGATCCCACTGGTGATCCCCCCCGTGTCACCCATCCATCCCATGGCCCTGCCAATGATCCCAGCCATCCCAGTGATCCCAGCCATCCCACCAGCCATCCCACTCATCATTCAGTTGATCCCATCCATCCCAGTGATCCCACTGATCCTGCAGACCCCCGAGATGCCACCAATGATCCCACTGGTGATCCCACTCGTCTCTCCCATCCATCCCATGGCCCTGCCGATGATCCCAGCCATCCCAGTGATCCCAGCCATTCCAATGATCCGATCCATCCCTTCCATGCTACCATCCCACCAGGGATCCCACCCATCCCACCAGTGATCCCAGCCATCCCACCAGCCATCCCACTCATCATTCAGTTGATCCCACCCATCCCAGCGATCCTGCAGACCCCCCAGATGCCACCAATGATCCCACTGGTGATCCCACTCGTCTCTCCCATCCATCCCATGGCCCTGCTGATGATCCCAGCCATCCCAGTGATCCCACCCATCCCAATGATCCGATCCATCCCTCCCATGCCACCATCCCACCAGGGATCCCAGGCCATCCCACCAAGGATCCCACCAATGCCACCAGCCATCCCACTCATCATTCAGTTGATCCCACCCATCCCAGTGATCCCAGCAATGCTGTGGAGCCCCAGATGCCACCAATGATCCCAATCGTGATCCCCCCCATATCACCCATCCATCCCATGGCCCTGCCGATGATCCCAGCCATCCCAGTGATCCCACCGATGCCACCAGCCATCGCACTCATTGTTCAATTGATCCCACCCATCCCAGTGATCCCAGCGCTCCTGCAGACCCCCCAGATGCCACCAATGATCCCACTCGTGATCCCCCCCATGTCACCCATCCATCCCATGGCCCTGCCGATGATCCCAGCCATCCCAGTGATCCCAGCCATCCCAGGGATCCCAGCCATCCTACTAGGGATCCCAGCCATCCCACCAGCCATCCCACTCATCATTCAGTTGATCCCACCCATCCCAGCGATCCTGCAGACTCCCCATATGCCACCAATGATCCCACTCGTGATCCCCCCCGTGTCACCCATCCATCCCATGGCCCTGCTGATGATCCCAGCCATCCCAGTGATCCCAGCCATTCCAATGATCCGATCCATCCCTTCCATGCCACCATCCCACCAGGGATCCCACCCATCCCACCAGTGATCCCAGCCATCCCACCAGCCATCCCACTCATCATTCAGTTGATCCCAGCCATCCCAGCGATCCTGCAGACTCCCCATATGCCACCAATGATCCCACTGGTGATACCCCCCGTATCACCCATCCATCCCATGGCCCTGCTGATGATCCCAGCCATCCCAGTGATCCCAGCCATACCAGTGATCCCACCCATCCAACTAGGGATCCCAGCCATCCCAGTGATTCCACCAATGCCACCAGCCATCCCACTCATCATTCAGTTCATCCCAGCCATCCCAGTAATCCTGCAGACCCCCCAGATGCCACCAATGATCCCAATCGTGATCCCCCCCATGTCTCCCATCCATCCCATGGCCCTGCCGATGATCCCAGCCATCCCAGTGATCCCAGCCATCCCAACAAGGATCCCAGCCATCCCAGTGATCCCAGCCATCCCAACAAGGATCCCAGCCATCCCAGTGATCCCAGCCATCCCAACAAGGATCCCAGCCATCCCACCAGCCATCCCACTCACCATTCAGTTGATCCCATCCATCCCAGCGATCCTGCAGACCCCCCAGATGCCACCAATGATCCCAATCGTGATCCCCCCCGCGTCACCCATCCATCCCATGGCCCTGCCGATGATCCCAGCCATCCCAGTGATCCCACCAATGCCACCAGCCATCGCACTCATTGTTCAATTGATCCCACCCATCCCAGTGATCCCAGCGCTCCTGCAGACCCCCCAGATGCCACCAATGATCCCACTGGTGATCCCCCCCGTGTCACCCTTCCATCCCATGGCCCTGCCGATGATCCCAGCCATCCCAGTGATCCCAGCCATCCCAATGATCCGATCCATCCCTCCCATGCCACCATCCCACCAGGGATCCCAGGCCATCCCACCAAGGATCCCACCAATGCCACCAGCCATCCCACTCATCATTCAGTTGATCCCACCCATCCCAGTGATCCCAGCAATCCTGTGGAGCCCCAGATGCCACCAATGATCCCAATCGTGATCCCCCCCATATCACCCATCCATCCCATGGCCCTGCCGATGATCCCAGCCATCCCAGTGATCCCAGCCATCCCAACAAGGATCCCAGCCATCCCAGTGATCCCAGCCATCCCAACAAGGATCCCAGCCATCCCAGTGATCCCAGCCATCCCAACAAGGATCCCAGCCATCCCACCAGGCATCCCACTCACCATTCAGTTGATCCCATCCATCCCAGTGATCCTGCGGACCCCCCAGATGCCACCAATGATCCCAATCGTGATCCCCCCCATGTCTCCCATCCATCCCATGGCCCTGCGTATGATCCCAGCCATCCCAGTAATCCTGTAGACCCCCCAGATGCCACCAATGATCCCACTCGTGATCCCCCCCGTGTCACCCATCCATCCCATGGCCCTGCCGATGATCCCAGTGATCCCAGCCATCCCAGTGATCCCAGCCATCCCTCCCATGCCACCATCCCAGCGATCCCACTGATGCCACCCGTGATCTCACCGGTGATCCCACCCACGTCACCCTGCGATCCCATGACCCCATTGATGATCCTATCCGTGATCCCACCCATTCCACCATCCCGGGGATCCCACCAATGATCCCAGCCGTGATCCCACCCACATCACCTGGTGATCCCATGACCCCATTGATGATCCTATCTGTGATCCCACCCATTCCACCATCCCGGGGATCCCACCAATGATCCCAGCCGTGATCCCACCCACATCACCTGGTGATCCCATGACCCCACTGCTGATCCTATCCGTGATCCCACCCATTCCACCATCCCTGGGATCCCACCAATGATCCCAGCCGTGATCCCACCCTCGTCACCCGGCGATCCCATGACCCCACTGATGATCCCATCCAGCCCAGCAGTCCCATGATCCCACTGGTGCCGGCAATGACCGTCCACGATCCCGTGCCACCCACCGATCCCATGACACCAGTGGTGATCCCACCCCCCCCGATATCCCAGTGATCTCAGCGATCCCTCCCATCACACCCATCCCACTGATGATCCCACCAGTCCCATCGATCCCACTGACCCCACTGTTGTCCCGATGATCCCATCCATGATCTCACCCGTCTCACCCATGGATCTGTGACCCCACCGACGGTCCCAGCCATCCCACCACCCCACAGATCCCAGCGATCCACCCATCCTCCTGGTGATCCCATCCAGCCCAGTGATATCAGCAACCCCACTGATGCCACCGATGATCCCACCCATGTCACCCATTGATCCCATGATCTCACTGCTGATCCCATCCATCCAGTGATCCACTGCTGATCCCATCCATCCCAGTGATCCCACGGCTGATCCCACCCATCCCAGTGATCCCACTGCTGATCCCATCCATCCCAGAGATCCCACTGCTGATCCCATCCATCCCAGTGATCCCACTGCTGATCCCATTCATCCCAGTGATCCCAGCGATCCCAGTGATCCCACTGATGATCCCATCCATCCCAGTGATCCCACTGCTGATCCCACCCATCCCAGTGATCCCAGCGATCCCAGTGATCCCATCCACGATCCCACCCATCAACCAATCCCACCGATGACTCCGTCCATCTCAGTGACACCAACGATCCCACTGATGCCACCGGGGATCCCACCCACCCCACTGATGATCCCAGCCATCCCAGGGATCCCACGGATCCCACTGATGCCACCAGTGCCACCAACGATCCCAGTGATCTCACCCATCCAGCCGATGATCCCAGCCATCCCCCCATCCCGGTGATCCCATCCATCCCACCCATCCCACCAACGCCACCGACGATCCCACCGGTGATCTCACCCACGTCACCGGTTGATCCCATGACCCCACCGATGATCCCACACTTCCCATCGTCCCGTACATCTGATCCCATTGCTGATCCCACCCATCTTACCCATCGATCCCATGACCCCACTGATGATCCCACACTTCCCATCCATCCCAGCAACCTCAGGGATCCCACTGGTGATCACAGTGATCCCAGCGATCCTATTGATCCCACTGCTGATCCCATCCATCCCAGTGATCCAGGGATCCCAGTGATCCCACTGATGATCCCATCCATCCCAGTGATCCCAGCGATCCCAGTGATCCCACTGATGATCCCATCCATCCCAGTGATGATCCCAGCAATCCCAGTGATCCCACTGATGATCCCATCCATCCCAGGGATCCCAGGGATCCCAGGGATCCCACTGGTGATCCCATCCATCCCAGCGATCCCAGTGATCCCACTGATGATCCCATCCATCCCAGCGATCCCAGTGATCCCACTGATGATCCCATCCATCCCAGTGATCCCAGCGATCCCAGTGATCCCACTGATGATCCCATTTATCCCAGTGATGATCCCATTGATGATCCCATCCATCCCAGTGATCCCATTGATGATCACAACCATCCCAGTGATGATCCCACTGATGATCCCATCCATCCCAGTGATCCCAGCGATCCCAGTGATCCCACTGCTGACCCCATCCATCCCAGTGATCCCAGCGATCCCAGTGATCCCACTGATGATCCCATCCATCCCAGTGATCCCAGCGATCCCAGTGATCCCACTGATGATCCCATCTATCCCAGTGATCCCAGCGATCCTAGTGATCCCACTGGTGATCCCACCCATCCCAGTGACACCAGTGATCCTAGTGATCCCACCAATGATCCCATCCATCCCAGTGATCCCACCAATGATCCCATCCATCCCAGTGATCCCACCAATGATCCAATCCATCCCAGTGATCCCACTGATGATCCCACCCATCCCAGTGACACCAGCGATCCCAGTGATCCCATTGATGATCCCATCCATCCCAGTGATACCAGTGATCCCAGTGATCCCACTGATGATCCCATCCATCCCAGTGATGATCCCACTGAAGATCCCATCCATCCCAGTGATACCAGCGATCCCAGTGATCCCAATGATGATCCCATCCATCCCAGTCATACCAGTGATCCTAGTGATCCTACTGATGATCCCACCCATCCCAGTGATGATCCCACTGATCCCACTGATGATCCCATTGATGATCCCATCAATCCCAGTGATGATCCCAGTGATCCCACTGATGATCCCACCCATCCCAGTGATACCAGCGATCCCAGTGACCCCACTGATGCCACTGCTGATCCCACTCATGTCACCCATCAATCCCATGATCCCACTGCTGATCCCACCCATCCCAGTGATCCCACCCACCCCATTGCTGATCCCACCCACCCCACTGCTGATCCCATCCATCCCTCTGATCCAACCCACCCCATTGATGATCCCACCCACCCCATTGATGATCCCACCCACCCCACTGCTGATCCCACCCACCCCACTGTTGATCCCACCCACCCCATTGATGATCCCACCCACCCCAATGGTGTACTTCCCTATTTCCCATCATCCCATCACCCATCCCATCATCCCTCTGATTCCCCTCCCATCCCACCCATCCCAATGGTGTCCTCCGATGCCACAGTGCCATGGTTGAACCCACAGTGCCATCATTGACCCCACAGTGCCATCATTGACCCCACAGTGCCATCAATGACCCCACAGTGCCATTGTTGACCCCACAGTGCCATTGTTGACCCACAGTGCCATTAATGTCCCCACAGTGCCATCGTTGACCCCACAGTGCCATGGTTGTCCCCACAGTGCCATCGTTGACCCCACAGTGCCATCGTTGATCCCACAGTGCCATGGTTGACCCCACAGTGCCATCGTTGACCACGCAGTGCCATCATTGACCCCACAGTGCCATTGTTGACCCCACAGTGCCATCATTGAGCCCACAGTGCCATCGTTGACCCCACAGTGCCATGCTTGACCCCACAGTGCCATTGGTGACACCCGCAGTGCCATGGTTGACCCCATAGTGCCATTAATGTCCCCACATGCCATCGTTGACCCCACAGTGCCATCATTGACCCCTAAATTGCCATCAGGGACCCTGCAGTGCCACCATTGACCCCCACAGTGCCATTGTTGACCCCACAGTGCCATTGTTGACCCCACAGCGCCATCATTGACCCTGCAGAGCCATCACTGAACCCACAGTGCCATCGTTGACCCCACAGTGCCATCAATGACCCCACTGTGCCATCGTTGACCCCATAGTGCCATCGTTGACCCCACAGTGCCATGGTTGACCCCACAGTGCCATTGTTGACCCCACAGTGCCATTAATGCCCCCACAGTGCCATGGTTGACCCCACACTGCCATGGTTGACCCCACAGTGCCATCATTGACCCCTACATGGCCATCGGGGACCCTGCAGTGCCACCACTGAACCCTACAGTGCCATCATTGACCCCACAGTGCCATCGGTGACCCGACAGTGCCATCATTGTCCACTACATTTCCATCGTTGACCCCACAGTGCCATCGTTGACCCCACTGGGCCATCACTGACTCCTACATTGCCATCGTTGACCCCTCAGTGCCATGGTTGACCCCACAGTGCCATCATTGACCCCACAGTGCCATCATTGACCCCACTGTGCCATCATTGACCCCACAGTGCCATCGTTGACCCCACAGTGCCATCGTTGACCCCACAGTGCCATCAATGACCCCACAGTGCCATCGTTGACCCCATAGTGCCATTAATGTCTCCACATGCCATCACTGATGTCCCCACAGTGCCATCATTGACCCCACTGTGCCATCGTTGACCCCACAGTGCCATCAATGACCCCACTGTGCCATCGTTGACCCCACAGTGCCATCGTTGACCCCACAGTGCCATTAATAACCGTACAGTGCCATCATTGACCCCACAGTGCCATCGTTGACCCCACAGTGCCATGGTTGACCCCACAGTGCCATCACTGACCCCACAGTGCCATGGTTGACCCCACATTGCCATGGTTGACCCCACAGTGCCATCGTTGACCCCGCAGTGCCATCACTGACCCCACAGTGCAATCGTTGACCCCACAGTGCCATCATTGACCCCACAGTGCCATCACTGAACCCACAGTGCCATCATTGTCCACTGCAATGCCATGGTTGACCCCACTGTGCCATCGTTGACCCCACAGTGCCATTAATGCCCCAACAGTGCCCTCGTTGACCCCACAGCGCCATGTTTGACCCCACAGTGCCATCATTGACCCCACAGTGCCATTAATGTCCCCACAGTGCCATCGTTGACCCCACAGTGCCATCATTGACCCCACAGTGCCATTGTTGACCCCACAGTGCCATTGTTGACCCCACAGTGCCATCATTGGCTCCACAGTGACATCATTGACCCCACAGTGCCATCGTTGACCCCACAGTGCCATCAATGCCCCCACAGTGCCATGGTTGACCCCACAGTGCCATCACTGACCCCACAGTGCCATCATTGACCCCATAGTGCCATGGTTGATCCAACAGTGCCATCATTGAACCCCACAGTGCCATCAATGACCCTATAGTGCCATCGTTGACCCCGCAGTACCATCATTGACCGCACAGTGCCATCATTGACCCCACAGTGCCATCGCTGCCCCAAAGGGCTATCATTGACCCCATAGTGCCATCGTTGACCCCTCAGTGCCATCGTTGACCCCACAGTGCCATTGTTGACCCCACAGTGCCATCGTTGACCCCCACAGTGCCATGGTTGACCCCACAGTGCCATCGTTGACCCCACAGTTCCATCGTTGACCCCGCAGTGCCATTGTTGACCCCACAGTGCCATTGTTGACCCCACAGTGCCATTGTTGACCCCACAGTGCCATTGTTGACCCCTCAGTACCATGGTTGACCCCACAGTGCCATCGTTGACCCCACAGTGCCATCATTGACGCCACAGTGCCATCAATGCCCCCACAGTGCCATCGTTGACCCCACAGTGCCATGGTTGTACCCACAGTGCCATCACTGACCCCACATTGCCATTGGTGACCCCACAGTGCCATCGTTGACCCCATAGTGCCATTAATGTCTGCACAGTCCCATGGTTGACCCCGCAGTGCCGTCAATGACCCCGCAGTGCCATAGTTGACCCCACAGTGCCATCGTTGACCCCACAGTGCCATTAATGTCCCCACAGTGCCATCACTGACCCCACAGTGCCATCACTGACCCCACAGTGCCATGGTTGACCCCACATTGCCATGGTTGACCCCACAGTGCCATCAGTGACCCCACAGTGCCATCGTTGACCCCATAAAGCCCCCCATCCTCCGGCCCCCCCCGGCAGGCAGCGCCCCCCGCTCCGTGTTCTTCATTCACCGCCCTCCTCCTTTGGGATCGCAGCCCCCCTGACTGCATCCCATGGGGGCACAGCGGTGCGGCACTGCCGGGACACCGCAAGCTCACCGTGACGGCTCCAAAATGTCACCATGGGAACGCTGGGAGCTCACCATGGCGGCGCCATCACATCACCGTGGACCACAGCAGTACCAGAATGTCACCACAGCAGCACCAAAATGCCGCGTGGCAGCACCAAGAGCTCACCATGGCGGCAACGTCACAGCACCGGGAACCAGAACGTCACCATGGTAGCGCTGGGATGTCACCATGGGAACAGCAGGCGTCACCATGGCAGCAGCAGGATGTCACCATGGCAACGCTGGGATGTCACCATGGCAGCGCTGGGATGTCACCGTGGCAACATCAGGATGTCACCATGGGAACAGCGGACATCGCCATGGCAGCACCGGTTTGTCACCATGGCAGCAGCTGGGTGTCACCATGGCAGCACCAGAATGTCACCATGGCAGCGCTGGGATGTCACCATGGGAACACTGGGGATGTCACCATGGCAGTGCAGGGATGTCACCATGGCAACACTGGGATGTCACCATTGTGGTACCAGAGCATCATCATGGCGGTGAACATGGTGATGTCACCATGGCGTCACCATGACATCAGTGTGGGAACGTCACAGTGTCACCATGGCAGCAGCAGGATGGCACCATAGAAATAACAGGGTGTCACCATGGCAACACCAGGGATGTCACCATGGCAGCGCTGGGATGTCACCATGGCAGCATCAGAATGTCACCATGGGAACAGTGGACGTCGCCATGGCAGCACTGGGATGTCACCATGGGAACAGTGGACGTCGCCATGGCAGCACTGGGATGTCACCATAGCAGTGCTGGGATGTCACCATGGAAACACTGGGGTGTCACCATGGCAGCAGCAGGATGTCACCGTGGCAACACTGGGGTGTCACCATGGCAGCATACACTGGGAACGTCACCATGGCAACAGTGGGATGTCAGCATGGCAGCACCAGGATGTCACCATGGCAGCAGCAGGATGTCACCATGATAGCACTGTGGTGTCACCACGGCAGTACAGTGGTGTCACCATGGCAGCACTGGTTTGTCACCATGGCAGTGCTGTGGTGTCACCGTGGCAGCAGTGTGGTGTCACCATGGCAGCAACACTGGGATGTCATCGTGGGCAGCACCGGTTTGTCACCATGGCAGCACTGCGGTGTCACCATGGCAGCACCAGTTTGTCACCATGGCAGCAGTGGGATGTCACCATTATAGCACTGTGGTGTCACCACGGCAGCAGTGGGATGTCACCATGATTGCACTGTGTTGTCACCCATGGCAGCACCGGGATGTCACCATGGCAACAGTGAGATGTCACCATGGCAGCAGCAGGATGTCACCATGGCTGTACAGTGGTGTCACCGTGGCAGTGCTGTGTTGTCACCATGGCAGCACTGGTTTGTCACCATGGCAGCGCTGTGGTGTCACCGTGGCAGGCAGTGGTTTGTCACCATGGCAGCACTGGGATGTCACCATGGCAGCAGTGGGATGTTACCATGATAGCGCTGCGGTGTCACCATGGCAGCAGTGGCAGTGTCCACCATGGCAGTAGTGTGGTGTCACCGTGGCAGCACCGGTTTGTCACCGGCAGCACCAGGATGTCACAATTATAGCACTGCAATGTCACCATGATTGCACTGTGTTGTCACCATGGCAGCACCAGGATGTCACCATGGCAGTACTGGGATGTCACCATGGCAGCACTGGTTTGTCACCATGGCAGCGCTGCGGTGTCACCATGGCAACACTGGGATGTCACCATGGCAGCACCAGTTTGTCACCGTGGGAGCACCAGGATGTCACCATTATAGTGCTGTGTTGTCACCATGGCAGCAGTGGGATGTCACCATGATAGCGCTGTGGTGTCACCACGGCAGCACCGGTTTGTCACCATGGCAGCAGCGGGATGTTACCGTGGCAGCACCAGTTTGTCACCATAGCAACACCGGTTTGTCACCATGGCAGCGCTGCGGTGTCACCATGGCAAGCACCAGTTTGTCACCACGGCAGCACTGCGGTGTCACCGTGGCATCAGCAGTCTGGCACCACGACGACCCCCGAATGTCACCACGACAACGCGGGGATGCCGCAGTGCCACCCGGGGATGTCAGCACCGGAACGCCGCTCTGTCACCACCGGGACGCCGCTCTGTCCCCACGGCTGGCGCCCTGCAGCGCTGCCAAACGTCCCTGCGGCGCCCCGCTCCGTCCGCACGCAGCGCCTGTCCCGCGTTCCGTCCGTTCCCCGCACGCCCCCCGGGCTCCTCCTCGTCCTCCGGCGCTGCCCCGCCGCCGCTTCCGCCGCTCCGTGCGGCCGCCCGGCTGTCCGTGCGTCTGTCCGGCCCCGGGGGAAAACGCTTCGGTCCCGCAGCTGCGCGGAGCCGCGGCACGGAGCGGATCGGGAGCGGGGCGGTGCGGGGCGGGGAGGCGGAGATCGGCTGCGGTGCGGGGGCGGTGCGGGGAGGCGCTGAGCTGGGAGGGTCGGAGTGGACTGGCAGGGATGCGGTGCGGTGCGGTGCGGTACCGTGTGGCGCTGTGCATTGCGGTGCGTTGTGCGCTGTGCGGTGCGGTGCGGTGCTGCGCTGTGCAGATCGGAGCGGACTGGCCGCCATGCGGTGCGGTGCGGTACCGTGTGGTGCTGTGCGGTGCGGTGCGGTGCGGTGCGGTACCGTGTGGTGCTGTGCATTGCGGCGCGTTGTGCGCTGTGCGGTGCCATGCGGTGCCGTACCGTGTGGTGCTGTGCATTGAGGCACGGTGCGGTGTGGTGCTGTGCTGTGCGTTGCTGTGCTGTGCAGTGCAGTGCAGCGCGGTGCTGTGCGGTGCGGTGCAGTGTGTTGCGGTGCCATGCGGTGCTGCACTGTGCGGTGCTGTGCAGTGCTGCGCTGTGCGGGTGCGGTGCAGTGTTGTGCAGTGCTTTGCGGTGCGGTGCGGTACGGCGCTGTGTGATGCGGTGCTGTGCGGTGCAGTGCGGTGCGGTGCGGTGCGGTTGCCGTACCGTGTGGCGCTGTGCATTGAGGCACGGTGCGGTGCTGTGCGGTGCAGTGCAGTGTTGAGCGGTGCTTTGCGGTGTGGTGCTGTGCGGTACAGCTCTGTGTGATGCTGTGCGGTGCGGCTCTGCACTGTGCGGTGCAGTGCGGTGCGGTGGTGTTGCGGTGCCGAGCGGCGCTGCACTGTGCAGTGCGGTGCGGTGTGTTGAGGTGCGGTGCTGTGCGGTGCTGTGCGGCTCTGCGCTGTGCGGTGCGGTGCAGTGTGTTGCGGTGCCGTGCGGCGCTGCGCTGTGCGGTGCTGTGCGGAGCGGTGTTGTGCGGTGCCGTGCGGCTCTGCGCTGTGCGGTGTGTTGCGTTGCCGTGCGGTGCGGTACGGTGCAGTGTGTTGTGTTGCGGTGTGTTGCGGTGCGGTGCGGCGCCGCCGGCCCGGGCCGACGCTGGCTCTCTCTCCGGCAGACGTCGCTTCGCAGCCGCACGGCGATCCTCGGCTGGATGGCGGCCGTGCGGCGGCCGTGGAGCGGAGCTGGGGCGGCAGCGGCCAAGGTAACGGCTGGGGGGTTTGAGGAGGGGAAGGGGGGGGGAGGATGGGGGGGGCGATGCGGGGCTCCGGCTGAGGGCTGGGGGGCGCCGGGGGGCCGCGGGGGGTCGGCGCGGTGCTGCCGGCTGCGCTCGGGGCGGCTCTCATCCCATCTGCGTGTCCGCTTCTGTCGTAGCGCCGTCGGACGCCCATCGCGACGCCACGTCCGGAGCCGGGGGGGCAGGGGAGGGGGGCGGCCCGGACGACGGCGGAGATGCGGTCGCCCCCCGGCTCCGCACCACCCCCCGCCCCCCGCAGCATCCATCCATCCATCCGTCCGTCCGTCCGTCCGTCTGTCCGTCGTCCGTCCGTTCACCCATCTGTCCGTCCGTCCGTCTTTCTGCTCTCATTCCTCCGTTCCACTTCGGTCCCGCACCACACCCCCCCCCCGCCCCCCGCAGCATCCCTCCATCCATCCATCCATCCATCCATCCGTCCGTCCGTCCGTCCGTCTGTCCGTCGTCCGTCCGTTCACCCATTTGTCCGTCCGTCTACTGCCCCCCCCCGCGTCCGTCCCATCTTTCCGCTCTCCTTTCATTCCTCCGTTCCGCTTCGGTCCCGCACCGCACCCCCCCCCCCCCGCCCCCCCGCAGCATCCATCCCTCCATCCCTCCATCCATCCATCCATCCATCCGTCCGTCCGTCTGTCCATCGTCCATCCGGTTCACCCATCTGTCCGTCCGTCCACCCGTCCCCCCATCCGTCCGTCCGTCTTTCCGCTCTCCTTTCATTCCTCCGTTCCGCTTCGGTCCCGCAGCATCCCTCCGTCCCTCCATCCCTCCATCCATCCCTCCATCCATCCATCCATCCATCCATCCATCCATCCATCCATCCATCCATCCGTCTGTCCGTCGTCCGTCCGCCCCCCCGTCCGTCCGTCCGTCCTTCCACTCTCCTTTCATTCCTCTGTTCCGCTTTGGTCCCGCAGCATCCCTCCATCCCTCCATCCCTCCATCCCTCCATCCATCCATCCCTCCATCCATCCATCCATCCATCCATCCATCCGTCCGTCCGTCTGTCCGTCTGTCCGTCGTCCGTCCGTCCGCCCCCCCGTCCGTCCGTCCGTCCTTCCGCTCTCCTTTCATTCCTCCGTTCCGCTTCGTTCCCGCCCCGCTCCGCCGGGGTTCCTTCGATTTGGGGAGGGGTCGCAAGGCCCGAAGCGGCCGCGTCCAGAACGGGAATCGTTTGTACGGCGGCGGAGGCAGTAAAAACAGAGATCCTGCAAAGCAGCCGGCAGCAACGCGTGCTCTGTTACCCCGGGGGGGCGCGGGATGGATGCGGGGGCGGGGGGCGGCGGGGGGGGGGGGTGCGGAACTCCCCTACGGGTGCGGGAGGAGCGCGAGAAGCGCTGAGCTGCGGGGACGGAGCCCGGAGCTCCGGGATGTGGGGCAGGGAGGGGGATGGGGGGCGGCTGCGGGGGGCACCGGGCTGAGTGCTGGGGGGGGGGGTGCGGGGTTGGGGGGGTGCGGGGTTGGGGGGGGGAGGGGAAATGCTGGGCGCCCTGTGTGCTGTGGGGTGATGTGGGGCGATGTGGGGCGATGTGGGGTGATGTGGGGCAGTGCCACTGTGTGCTGCTATGGGATGTGGGGCAGAGCCACTGTGTGCTGCTATGGGGCGATGTGGGGCAGTGCCACTGTGTGCTGTTAGGGGCGATGTGGGGCAGTGCCACTGTGTGCTGCTATGGGGCGATGTGGGGGCAGTGCCACTGTGTGCTGTTATGGGATGTGGGGCAGTGCCACCTCTGTGCTGCTAGGGGGCGATGTGGGGCAGTGCCACTGTGTGCTGCTATGGGGCGATGTGGGGCAGTGCCACTGTGTGCTGTTATGGGGCGATGTGGGGGCAGTGCCACTGTGTGCTGTTATGGGATGTGGGGCAGAGCCACTGTGTGCTGCTATGGGGCGATGTGGGGCAGTGCCACTGTGTGCTGCTATGGGATGTGGGGCAGTGCCACTGTGTGCTGCTATGGGGCGATGTCGGGCAGTGCCACTGTGTGCTGCTATGGGGCGATGTGGGGCAGTGCCACTGTGTGCTGCTATGGGATGTGGGGCAGTGCCACTGTGTGCTGCTATGGGGCGATGTGGGGCAGTGCCACTGTGTGCTGCTATGGGGCGATGTGGGGCAGTGCCACTGTGTGCTGTTATGGGATGTGGGGCAGTGCCACCTCTGTGCTGCTAGGGGGCGATGTGGGGCAGTGCCACTGTGTGCTGTTATGGGATGTGGGGCAGTGCCACTGTGTGCTGCTAGGGGGCGATGTGGGGCAGTGCCACTGTGTGCTGCAATGGGGCGCTGTGGGGGCAGTGCCACTGTGTGCTGTTATGGGATGTGGGGCAGTGCCACTGTGTGCTGCTATGGGATGTGGGGCAGTGCCACTGTGTGCTGCTATGGGGCGATGTGGGGCAGTGCCACTGTGTGCTGCTATGGGATGTGGGGCAGTGCCACCTCTGTGCTGCTATGGGATGTGGGGCAGTGCCACTGTGTGCTGCTATGGGGCGATGTGGGGCAGTGCCACTGTGTGCTGCTATGGGGCGATGTGGGGGCAGTGCCACTGTGTGCTGCAATGGGGCGCTGTGGGGCAGTGCCACTGTGTGCTGTTATGGGATGTGGGGCAGTGCCACTGTGTGCTGCTATGGGATGTGGGGCAGTGCCACTGTGTGCTGCTATGGGGCGATGTGGGGCAGTGCCACTGTGTGCTGCTATGGGATGTGGGGCAGTGCCACCTCTGTGCTGCTATGGGATGTGGGGGCAGTGCCACTGTGTGCTGCTATGGGGCGATGTGGGGGCAGTGCCACTGTGTGCTGCTATGGGGCGATGTGGGGCAGTGCCACTGTGTGCTGTTATGGGGATGTGGGGCAGTGCCACTGTGTGCTGCTATGGGGCGATGTGGGGCAGTGCCACTGTGTGCTGCTATGGGGCGATGTGGGGCAGTGCCACTGTGTGCTGCTATGGGGCGATGTGGGGGCAGTGCCACTGTGTGCTGCTATGGGATGTGGGGCAGTGCCACTGTGTGCTGCTATGGGATGTGCGCCCCACTGCACCCCATGTGGGCCCCATTGCACCCCATGTGGGCCCCATTGCTCCCCATGTGGGCCCCACTGCACCCTTTGTGGGCACCATAGCTCCCCATCTGGGCCCCATTGATCCCCATGTGGGCCCCATTGCTTCCCATGTGGGCCCCACTGCACCCCCATATAGGCCCTTACTGCACCCCATGTGGGCCCCACTGTGCCCCATGTGGGCCCCATAGCTCCCCATGTGGGCCCCATTGCTCCCCATTTGGGACCCATTGCTTCCCATGTGGGCCCCACTGCAACCCATATGGGCCCCACAGCTCCCCATGTGGGCCCCATAGCTCCCCATTTGGGCCCCATTGCTCCCCATGTGGGGCCCCATTGCTCCCCATTTGGGCCCCATTGCTCCCCATGTGGGCCCCATTGCTCCCCATGTGGGACCCATAGCTCCCCATTTGGGCCCCATAGCTCCCCATGTGGGCCCCATAGCTCCCCATATGGGCCCCACTGTGCCTGCAGCTGCAGGGCAGCGCTGTTGCAGCAGTGATGGTTGCAGCAATGGAGCCGCCCTGGGGGGCTGCAGCCCTGCAGCGCTGTGATTCTGGATGGGGGGCAGTGGGGAGATGCAGCGCCGGGACCCACAGCTGGGTGTGGGGCTGCCCCAGTGCAGCTCGGAGCGCTGCAGCACGGCCCCAATGCAGCCCCAATGCAGCCCCAATGCAGCCCCAATGCAGCCCCAATGCAGCGCCGACCCACTGCAGTGCTGCCATTGTCTCTGCAGAATGGAAGCGGAGATGGGGGAGAAGAGCTGAGAGTGGAGGAGCTGCAGTGGGTGCAGGAAATGCAGAGGTGTGGGGTGGGATGGATGGGGGGCAATGGGGTGGGATGGGGTGGGATGGGGTGGGATGGGATGGGATGGGATGGGATGGGGTGGGATGGGATGGGATGGGGTGGGATGGGATGGGATGGGGTGGGATGGGATGGGGTGGGGTGGGATGGGGTGGGATGGGATGGGATGGGATGGGGTGGGATGGGGTGGGATGGGATGGGGTGGGATGGGGTGGGATGGGGTGGGATGGGGTGGGATGGGATGGGATGGGATGGGGTGGGATGGGGTGGGATGGGGTGGGATGGGATGGGATGGGATGGGATGGGATGGGATGGGATGGGGTGGGATGGGATGGGATGGGATGGGATGGGATGGGATGGGATGGGATGGGATGGGATGGGATGGGATGGGATGGGGTGGGATGGGATGGGATGGGATGGGGTGGGATGGGGTGGGGATGGGGTGGGATGGGATGGGATGGGATGGGATGGGATGGGATGGGATGGGATGGGATGGGATGGGATGGGATGGGATGGGATGGGGTGGGATGGGATGGGATGGGGTGGGATGGGGTGGGGTGGGATGGGATGGAATGGAATGGGGTGGGATGGGGTGGGATGGGATGGGATGGGGGTGGGATGGGGGTGGGATGGGGTGGGATGGGGTGGGATGGGATGGGATGGGATGGGGTGGGGTGGGATGGGGATGGGATGGGATGGGGTGGGATGGGATGGGGTGGGATGGGATGGGATGGGATGGGATGGGATGGGATGGGATGGGGTGGGATGGGATGGGATGGGATGGGGTGGGATGGGATGGGGTGGGATGGGATGGATGGGATGGGATGGGATGGGATGGGGTGGGATGGGGTGGGATGGGATGGGATGGGATGGATGGGATGGGATGGGATGGGGTGGGATGGGATGGGATGGATGGGGTGGGATGGGATGGGGGTGGGATGGGATGGGCATGGGATGGGATGGGATGGGATGGGATGGGGTGGGATGGGGTGGGATGGGATGGGATGGGGTGGGATGGGGTGGGATGGGATGGGATGGGATGGGATGGGATGGGATGGATGGGATGGGATGGGATGGGGTGGGATGGGATGGGATGGGGTGGGATGGGGTGGGGTGGGATGGGATGGAATGGAAATGGGGTGGGATGGGGTGGGATGGGATGGGGTGGGGTGGGATGGGATGGGGTGGGATGGGGTGGGATGGGGTGGGATGGGGTGGGATGGGATGGGATGGGGTGGGATGGGATGGGATGGGATGGGATGGGATGGGATGGGATGGGATGGGGATGGGGTGGGATGGGATGGGATGGGGTGGGATGGGGTGGGATGGGGTGGGGTGGGATGGGGTGGGGTGGGATGGGATGGGATGGGAAATGGGATGGGGTGGGATGGGGGTGGGGTGGGGTGGGATGGGATGGGGTGGGATGGGTGGGATGGGGTGGGATGGGGTGGGGTGGGGTGGGATGGGATGGAATGGGGTGGGATGGGGTGGGATGGGATGGGGTGGGGTGGGATGGGATGGGGTGGGATGGGGTGGGATGGGGTGGGATGGGGTGGGATGGGATGGGATGGGGTGGGATGGGATGGGATGGGATGGGATGGGATGGGATGGGGTGGGATGGGATGGGATGGGGTGGGATGGGGTGGGATGGGGTGGGGTGGGATGGGGTGGGGTGGGATGGGATGGGATGGGAATGGGATGGGATGGGATGGGATGGGATGGGATGGGGTGGGATGGGGTGGGGTGGGATGGGATGGGGTGGGATGGGGTGGGGTGGGATGGGATGGGATGGGATGGGGTGGGATGGGATGGGATGGGATGGGGTGGGGTGGGATGGGATGGGATGGGATGGGGGTGGGATGGGATGGGATGGGATGGGGTGGGATGGGATGGGATGGGGTGGGATGGGGTGGGTGGGATGGGGTGGGGGTGGGATGGGATGGGATGGGAAATGGGATGGGATGGGATGGGGTGGGATGGGGTGGGGTGGGATGGGGGTGGGATGGGGTGGATGGGGTGGGATGGATGGGATGGGATGGGATGGGATGGGGTGGGATGGGGGTGGGATGGGGTGGGATGGGGTGGGATGGGGTGGGATGGGATGGGATGGGATGGGATGGGGTGGGATGGGATGGGATGGGATGGGGTGGGATGGGATGGGATGGGGTGGGATGGGGTGGGATGGGATGGGAAATGGGATTGGGGAAATGGGATGGGAAATGGGATGGGATGGGATGGGATGGGATGGGATGGGGTGGGATGGGATGGGATGGGATGGGGTGGGATGGGGGTGGGATGGGATGGGGTGGGATGGGATGGATGGGATGGGATGGGGTGGGATGGGATGGGATGGGATGGGATGGGGTGGGATGGGATGGGATGGGGTGGGATGGGATGGAAATGGGGTGGGGTGGGATGGGGTGGGGTGGGGTGGGTGGGATGGGATGGGATGGGATGGGGTGGGGATGGGGTGGGATGGGGTGGGATGGGATGGGATGGGATGGGGTGGGATGGGTGGGGTGGGGTGGATGGGATGGGGGGGGATGGGATGGGGTGGGATGGGATGGGATGGGGGGGGTTGGGATGGGGTGGGATGGGATGGGGTGGGATGGGATGGGATGGGGTGGGATGGGGTGGGATGGGATGGGATGGGATGGGGTGGGATGGGATGGGATGGGATGGGATGGGTATGGGGTGGGATGGGATGGGATGGGATGGGATGGGATGGGATGGGATGGGATGGGATGGGGTGGATGGGATGGGATGGGATGGGATGGGGTGGGATGGGGTGGGATGGGATGGGATGGGATGGGATGGGATGGGATGGGATGGAGATGGGATGGGGTGGATGGGATGGGATGGGATGGGATGGGGTGGGATGGGGTGGGATGGGGTGGGATGGGATTGGGATGGGAAATGGGATGGGGTGGGATGGGGTGGGGTGGGGTGGGATGGGATGGGTGGGATGGGTGGGATGGGGTGGGATGGGGTGGGGTGGGGTGGGATGGGATGGAATGGGGTGGGATGGGGTGGGATGGGGATGGGGTGGGGTGGGATGGGATGGGGTGGGATGGGGTGGGATGGGGTGGGATGGGGTGGGATGGGATGGGATGGGGTGGGATGGGATGGGATGGGATGGGATGGGATGGGATGGGGTGGGATGGGATGGGATGGGGTGGGATGGGGTGGGATGGGGTGGGGTGGGATGGGGTGGGGTGGGATGGGATGGGATGGGAAATGGGATGGGATGGGATGGGATGGATGGGATGGGGTGGGATGGGGTGGGGTGGGATGGATGGGGTGGGATGGGGTGGGGTGGGATGGGATGGGATGGGATGGGGTGGGATGGGATGGGATGGGATGGGGTGGGGTGGGATGGATGGGATGGGATGGGGTGGGATGGGATGGATGGGATGGGGTGGGATGGGATGGGATGGGATGGGATGGGATGGGA
>NC_064435.1:905389-936021 GCF_023343835.1 Lagopus muta
TCTCTCCCCACATCCCCAACCCTTCTCATATCCCCCCATCTCTCCCCACACCCCCATCCCTTCTGTTACCCCTAATTCCACCCTCCACCCCCCATCTCTCCCACACACCCCCCAACCCGTTTCACCCCCCCCATCCCTCCCACATCCCCACCCCTCCTTAATACCCCCATTCCTCCCCCCTACCCCCTTCATCCCTCCCCCCACCCCCCATCCCTCCATACCCCCAATTCCTCCCCACAGCCCTCCATCTCTCCCCACATCACCATCCCTTCTCATATCCCCATCCCTTCCCATACCCCCAATCTCCCCACACCCCATCCCTTCTGTCACCCCTAATTCCACCCTGCACCCCCCATCTCTCCCCACACCCAATCCCTTCTGTTACCCCTAATTCTCCCCATACCCCCCCATCTCTCCCCATAACCCCCCATCTCTCCCCCACACCCCCCGTCCCTTCCCATACCCCTAATTCCTCCCCACACCCCCACCCCTCCTGATACCCCCATTCCTCCCCACAGCCCCCATCTCTCCCCCCACCCCCCATCCCTTCTCATACCCCAAATTCCTCCCCACACCCCATCCCTTCTGTTACCCCCTAATTCCATCCCACCCCCCCCATCTCTCCCCACAGCCCCAACCCTTCTCATATCCCCCAACTCTTCCCATACCCCTAATTCCACCCCACCCCCCATCCATTCTGTCACCCCTAATTCCTCCCCACAGCCCCCATCCCTCCCACACCCCAACCCCTCCTTATACCCCCATTCCTCCCCCAACCCCCCATCCCTTCTGTTACCCCAAATTCCTCCCCACACCTCCATCCCTTCCCATACCCCTAATTCCACCCCACACCCCCACCCCTTCACATATCCCCCATCCCTTCCCATACCCCCAATTCCTCCCCACACCCCCCATCTCTCCCACACCCCCACCCTCCTTATACCCCCATTCCTCCCCACACCCCCCATCCCTTCTGTCACCCCAAATTCCTCCCCCACACCCCCGATCTCTCCCCACACCCCCATCCCTTCCCATACCCCTAATTCCACCCCACACCCCCATCAGTTCTGTCACCCCTAATTCCACCCCACAGCCCCCATCCCTCCCCACCCCCCATCCCTTCCCATACCCCAAATTCCTCCCCCACACCCCCATCCTTCTCACCCCTCCATCCCTTCCCATACCCCCACCCTCCTTATAACCCCATTCCTCCCCCCACCCCCCATCCCTTCTGTTACCCCTAATTCCTCCCCACACCCCCCATCCCTCCCACACCCCCACCCCTCCTTATCCCCCCATCCCTCCCACACCCCCACCCCTCCTTATCCCCCCATCCCTCCCCCCCTGCCCCCATCCCTCCCCCCACCCCCATCCCCCCCACCTGCCCCCGTCGATGCGCATCCCTCAGGCCGTCCCCGCATCCCTTGGTCCCCAGAGCTGCGCCAGCAGCCGCTCGGTGGCCGCCAGCCACTCCTGGAAGGAATCGGCGCCCTGCTGGAAACGCTGCGCCGCCGGGACGATGCGCTCCAGGAACACGAACCTGGGCACAGGGGGGGAATGGGGCTGAATGTGGGGGGCAGGGAGGGCAGGGAGAGCGGGGGAGAGCGTGGGGGAAGGCATGAGGGGTGCATGGAGAGCATGTGGAAGGCATGTGGGGTGCATGGAGAGCATGGAGAGCATGTGGAAGGCATGAGGGGTGCATGGAGTGCATGGAAAGCGTGTGGAAGGCATGAGGGGTGCATGGAGAGCATATGGAGTGCATATGGAGTGCATGGAGAGCATGGAGAGCATGGAGAGCGTGGGGAAGGCAGGTGGGGTGCATGGAGAGCATATGGAGTGCATATGGAGTGCAGGGAGTGCATGGAGAGCGTGTGGAAGGCATTTGGGGTGCATGGAGAGCATATGGAGTGCATGGAGTGCATGTGGAATGCAATTGGGTGCATGCAGAGCATGGAGAGCATGTGGAATGCATGTGGGGTGCATGGAGAGCATGGAGAGCATGTGGAAGGCATGAGGGTGCATGGAGTGCATGGAAAGTGTGTGGAAGGCATGAGGGGTGCATGGAGAGCATGGAGAGCATGGAGAGCATGGAGTGCATGGAGAGCATGGAGTGCATGGAGAGCATGGAGTGCATGTGGAATGCATTTGGGGTGCATGTAGAGCATGGAGAGTGTGTGGAATGCATGAGGGGTGCATGGAGAGCGTGTGGAATGCAGGTGGGGTGCATGGAGAGCATGTGGAAAGCATGTGGGGTGCATGGAGTGCATGGAGAGCATTTGGAATGCATGTGGGGTGCATGGAGAGCATGGAGAGCGTGTGGAATGCATGTGGGGTGCATGGAGAGCATATGGAGTGCATGGAGGAGCATGGAGAGCATGGAGAGCATGGAGAGCAGGGAGAGCAGGGAGTGCAGGGAGAGCAGGGAGAGCATGTGGAATGCATGTGGGGTGCATGGAGAGCGTGTGGAAGGCATGTGGGGTGCATGGAGAGCATGGAGAGCGTGTGGAATGCATGTGGGGTGCATGGAGTGCAGGTAGGGTGCATGGAGAGCATGGAGTGTGTGTGCAATGCATGTGGGGTGCATGGAGAGCATGTGGAAGGCATGTGGGGTGCACGGAGAGCATGGAGTGCATGGAGAGCATGGAGAGCAGGGAGAGCATGTGGAGTGCATGTGGGGTGCATGGAGAGCATGGAGAGCATGTGGAAGGCATGTGGGGTGCATGGAGAGCATGGAGAGCATGTGGGGTGCATGGAGAGCATGGAGAGCATGTGGGGTGCATGGAGAGCATGGAGAGCATGGAGAGCAGGGAGAGCATGGAGAGTATGTGGAAGGCAGGTGGGGTGCATGGAGAGCATGGAGAGCATGGAGAGCATGGAGAGCGTGTGGAATGCATGTGGGGTGCATAGAGAGTGTGTGGAATGCATGTGGGGTGCATGGAGAGCATATGGAGTGCATGGAGAGCATGGAGAGCATTTGGAATGCATGTGGGGTGCATGGAGTGCATGGAGAGCGTGTGGAAAGCATGTGGGTGCATGGAGAGCATATGGAGTGCAGATGGAGTGCATGGAGAGCAGGGAGTGCATGGAGTGCATGTGGAATGCCACGTGGAGGGTGCATGGAGAGCATGGAGTGCATGGAGAGCATGGAGTGCATGTGGAATGCACGTGGGGTGCATGGAAGAGCAGGGAGAGCATGGAGGGTATGAAGAGCATGGAAAGCATGTGGAATGCATGTGGTGTGCATGGAGAGCATGGAGAGCATGGAGAGCATGGAGAGCATGGAGAGCATGGAGAGCATGTGGAATGCATGTGGGGTGCATGGAGAGCATGGAGAGCATGGAGAGCATGGAGAGTATGTGGAATGCATGTGGGGTGAATGGAGAGTATGTGGAATGCATGTGGGGTGCATGGAGAGCATATGGAGTGCATATGGAGTGCATGGAGAGCATGTGGAGTGCATGGAGTGCATGGAGTGCATGGAGAGCGTGTGGAATGCAATTTGGGTGCATGGAGAGCAGGGAGAGCATGTGGAATGCAGGTGGGGTGCATGGAGAGCATGGACAGCATGGACAGCATGGAGAGCATGGAGAGCATGGAGAGCAGGGAGAGCATGGAGAGCATGGAGTGCATGGAGTGCATGGAGAGCAGGGAGTGCATGGAGAGCATGGAGTGCATGGAGTGCATGGAGAGCATGGAGAGCAGGGAGAGCATGGAGTGCATGGAGAGCATGGAGTGCATGGAGAGCATGGAGAGCATGGAGTGCATGGAGAGCATGGAGAGCAGGGAGAGCATGGAGTGCATGGAGTGCATGGAGAGCATGGAGTGCAGGGAGTGCATGGAGAGCATGGAGAGCATGGAGAGCATGGAGAGCATGGAGAGCAGGGAGAGCATGGAGAGCATGGAGAGCATGGAGAGCATGGAGAGCATGGAGAGTATGTGGAATGCATGTGGGGTGCATGGAGAGCATATGGAGTGCATATGGAGTGCATGGAGAGCATGTGGAGTGCATGGAGTGCAGGGAGAGCATGGAGAGCATGGAGAGCATGGAGTGCATGGAGAGCAGGTGAGAGCATGGAGAGCATGGAGAGCATGGAGAGCATGGAGAGCAGGGAGAGCATGGAGTGCATGGAGTGCATGGAGAGCATGGAGAGCATGGAGAGCAGGGAGAGCATGTGGAATGCATGTGGGGTGCATGGAGTGCAGGTAGGGTGCATGGAGAGCATGGAGTGCGTGTGCAATGCATGTGGGGTGCATGGAGAGCATGTGGAAGGCATGTGGGGTGCATGGAGTGCATGGAGTGCATGGAGAGCATGGAGAGCAGGGAGAGCAGGGAGAGCATGTGGAATGCAGGTGGGGTGCATGGAGAGCATGGAGAGCGTGTGGAAGGCATGTGGGGTGCATGGAGAGCATATGGAGTGCATATGGAGTGCATGGAGAGCATTTGGAATGCATGTGGGGTGCATGGAGAGCAGGGAGAGCGTGGGAAGGCAGGTGGGGTGCATGGAGAGCATATGGAGTGCATGGAGTGCAGGGAGTGCATGGAGAGCGTGTGGAAGGCATTTGGGGTGCATGGGAGAGCATATGGAGTGCATGGAGTGCAGGGAGTGCATGGAGAGCGTGTGGAAGGCATTTGGGGTGCATGGAGAGCATATGGAGTGCATGGAGTGCATGTGGAATGCAATTGGGGTGCATGCAGAGCATGGAGAGCGTGTGGAATGCATGTGGGGGGTGCATGGAGAGCATGGAGTGCATGGAGAGCATGGAGTGCAATGTGGAAATGCATTTGGGGTGCATGTAGAGCATGGAGAGTGTGTGGAATGCATGAGGGGTGCATGGAGAGCATGTGGAAAGAAGGTGGGGTGCATGGAGAGCATGGAGAGCATGTAGAATGCAATTGGGGTGCATGCAGAGCATGGAGAGCGTGTGGAATACATGTGGGGTGCATGGAGAGCATGTGGAATGCATATGGAGTGCATGGAGAGCGTGTGGAATGCATGTGGGTGCATGGAGTGCATGGAGAGCATGCGGAAGGCATGTGGGGTGCATGGAGAGCATATGGGGTGCATGTGGGGTGCATGGAGAGCATGGAGCGCGTGTGGAATGCACGTGGGGTGCATGGAGAGCATATGGAATGCAGATGGAGTGCATGGAGAGCATGGAGTGCATGGTGAGCAGGGAGAGCAGGGAGAGCAGGGAGAGCATGGAGAGCATGGAGAGCAGGGAGAGCAGGGAGAGCATGTGGAATGCAATTGGGGTGCATGGTGAGCATGGAGAGCATGTGGAATGCAGGTGGGGTGCATGGAGAGCATGGAGAGCATGTGGAATGCAGGTGGGATGCATGGAGAGCATGGAGTGCATGGAGTGCATGGAGAGCATGTGGAAGGCATGAGGGGGTGCATGGAGAGCATGGAGAGCGTGTGGAAAGCATGTGGGGTGCATGGAGAGCATATGGAGTGCATATGGAGTGCATGGAGTGCATTTGGAATGCATGTGGGTGCATGGAGAGCAAATGGAGTGCATGTGGGGTGCATGGAGAGCATGGAGAGCGGTGTGGAATGCACGTGGGGTGCATGGAGAGCATATGGAATGCAGATGGAGTGCATGGAGAGCAGGGAGAGCATGGAGAGCATGGAGAGCAGGGAGAGCATGTGGAATGCAGGTGGGGTGCATGGAGAGCAGGGAGTGCATGTGGAAGGCATTTGGGTGCATGGAGAGCATGGAGAGTGTGTGGAATGCACGTGGGGTGCATGGAGAGCATGGAGAGCATGGAGAGCGTGTGGAAGGCATTTGGGGTGCATGGAGAGCATGTGGAAGGCATGTGGGAGCATGGAGAGCATGGAGAGCGTGTGGAATGCAGGTGGGGTGCATGGAGAGCATATGGAGTGCATATGGAGTGCATGGAGAGCAGGGAGTGCATGGAGAGCATGTGGAATGCAATTGGGGTGCATGGATGTGCATGGAGAGCATGGAGTGCATGGAGTGCATGGAGAGCATGTGGAAGGCATGAGGGGTGCATGGAGAGCATGGAGAGCGTGTGGAAAGCATGTGGGGTGCAATGGAGAGCATATGGAGTGCATATGGAGTGCATGGAGTGCATTTGGAATGCATGTGGGGTGCATGGAGAGCATATGGAGTGCATGTGGGGGTGCATGGAGAGCATGGAGAGCGTGTGGAATGCACGTGGGGTGCATGGAGAGCATATGGAATGCAGATGGAGTGCATGGAGAGCAGGGAGAGCATGGAGAGCATGGAGAGCAGGGAGAGCATGTGGAATGCAGGTGGGGGTGCATGGAGAGCAGGGAGTGCATGTGGAAGGCATTTGGGGTTGCATGGAGAGCATGGAGAGTGTGTGGAATGCACGTGGGGTGCATGGAGAGCATGGAGAGCATGGAGAGCGTGTGGAAGGCATTTGGGGTGCATGGAGAGCATGTGGAAGGCATGTGGGGAGCATGGAGAGCATGGAGAGCGTGTGGAATGCAGGTGGGGGTGCATGGAGAGCATATGGAGTGCATGGAGAGCAGGGAGTACATGGAGAGCCTGTGGAATGCAATTGGGGTGCATGGAGAGCATGGAGAGCATGTGGAATGCACGTGGAGGGTGCATGGAGTGCATGGAGTGCATGGAGAGCATGGAGTGCATGGAGAGCATGGAGTGCATGTGGAATGCATTTGGGGTGCATGTAGAGCATGGAGAGTGTGTGGAATGCATGAGGGGTGCATGGAGAGCATGTGGAAAGCATGTGGGGTGCATGGAGAGCATGGAGAGCAGGGAGAGCAGGGAGAGCATGTGGAATGCATGTGGGGTGCATGGAGAGCATGTGGAAGGCATGTGGGGTGCATGGAGAGCATGGAGAGCGTGTGGAATGCAGGTGGGGTGCATGGAGAGCATGGAGAGCGTGTGGAAGGCATTTGGGGTGCATGGAGTGCATGGAGAGCATTTGGAATGCAATTGGGGTGATGGAGAGCATGGAGAGCGTGTGGAATGCAGGTGGGGTGCATGGAGAGCATATGGAGTGCATATGGAGTGCATGGAGAGCAGGGAGTGCATGGAGTGCATGTGGAATGCAATTGGGGTGCATGGAGAGCATGGAGAGCATGTGGAATGCATGTGGGGTGCATGGAGAGCATGGAGAGCATGTGGAAGGCATGAGGGGTGCATGGAGTGCATGGAAAGTGTGTGGAAGGCATGAGGGGTGCATGGAGAGCATGGAGAGCATGGAGAGCATGGAGTGCATGGAGAGCATGGAGAGCATGTGGAATGCATCTGGGGTGCATGGAGAGCATGGAGAGTGTGTGGAATGCATGAGGGGTGCATGGAGAGCGTGTGGAATGCAGGTGGGGTGCATGGAGAGCATGTGGAAAGCATGTGGGGTGCATGGAGTGCATGCAGAGCATGTCGAATGCAATTGGGGTGCATGGAGAGCATGGAGAGCGTGTGGAATGCAGGTGGGGTGCATGGAGAGCATGTGGAATGCATATGGAGTGCATGGAGAGCGTGTGGAATGCAGGTGGGGTGCATGGAGAGCATGTGGAATGCATATGGAGTGCATGGAGAGCAGGGAGTGCATGGAGTGCATGGAGTGCATGGAGTGCATGGAGTGCATGTGGAATGCAATTGGGGTGCATGGAGAGCATATGGAGTGCATGGAGAGCATGTGGAATGCATGTGGGGTGCATGGAGAGCATGGAGAGCGTGTGGAATGCAGGTGGGGTGCATGGAGAGCATGTGGAAGGCATGTGGGGTGCATGGAGTGCATGGAGAGCGTGTGGAATGCAATTGGGGTGCATGGAGAGCATATGGAATGCAGATGGAGAGCATGGAGAGCAGGGAGAGCATGGAGAGCATGGAGAGCATGTGGAATGCAGGTGGTGTGCATGGAGAGCTTGGGGTGCATGGAGTGCATGGAGTGCATGGAGAGCATGTGGAATGCAGGTGGTGTGCACGGAGAGCATGGAGAGCATGTGGATTGCATGGAGTGCATATGGAGTGCATGGAGAGTGTGTGGAATGCATGTGGGGTGCATGGAGAGCATATGGAGTGCATATGGAGTGCATGGAGTGCACGGAGAGCATGTGGAATGCAATTGGGGTGCATGGAGAGCATATGGAGTGCACATGGAGTGCATGGAGAGCATGTGGAGTGCATGGAGTGCAGGGAGTGCATGGAGAGCATGGAGAGCATGGAGTGCATGGAGTGCATGGAGTGCAGGGAGTGCAGGGAGTGCAGGGAGAGCATGGAGAGCATGGAGAGCATGTGGAATGCAATTGGGGTGCATGGAGAGCATATGGAGTGCACATGGAGTGCATGGAGAGCATGTGGAGTGCATGGAGTGCAGGGAGTGCATGGAGAGCATGGAGAGCATGGAGTGCATGGAGTGCATGGAGTGCAGGGAGTGCAGGGAGTGCAGGGAGAGCATGGAGAGCATGGAGAGCATGTGGAAGGCATTTGGGGTGCATGGAGAGCATATGGAGTGCATATGGAGAGCATGGAGTGCATGGAGAGCATGTGGAAGGCATGTGGGGTGCATGGAGTGCATGGAGAGCATGTGGAAGGCATGTGGGGTGCATGGAGAGCATGGAGTGCATGGAGAGCAGGGAGAGCAGGGAGAGCATGTGGAGTGCATGTGGGGTGCATGGAGAGCATGTGGAGTGCATAGAGTGCAGGGAGAGCATGGAGAGCATGTGGAATGCAGGTGGGGTGCATGGAGTGCATATAAAGTGCATGGAGAGCAGGGAGTGCATGGAGTGGATGCATAGGGATGGGGACAGAGATGGGGGACAGAGATGTGGACAGGGGACAGGGCTGTGCACATCCTGCACCCCAGCAGAGCCGCCCTGCAGCGCCCACCTGTGCTGCACCTCATCCAGCAGCCGCCCCCAGCGCTGCCGCAGCGCAGCCACGTCTTCACGCTCGGGTTCCTCCTGCAGGCCGCGCTCCACGCGGGGCCGCCGCTCCTCCAGCAGCCGTCGCAGGAGCTGAGGGAGATGCGGGGTCAGCGCTGCGCCGGGCCCCAAGGGCAGCCCCACAGTGCAGAGCATGGCATGGCACGGCATGGCACAGAATGGCACGGCATGGCACGGCACAGCATGGCATGGCACAGCATGGCATGGCACAGCATGGCATGGCATGGCATGGCACAGCATGGCATGGCACAGCATGGCACAGCATAGCATGGCACAGCATGGCATGGCACAGCATGGCATGGCACAGCATGGCACGGCACAGCATGGCTCGGCATGACATGGCACAGCATGGCATGGCACAGCATGGCATGGCACAGCATGGCATGGCATGGCATGGCACAGCATGGCATGGCACAGCATGGCATGGCACGGCATGGCACGGCACAGCATGGCACGGCACAGCATGGCACGGCATGGCATGGCACAGCATGGCACAGCATGGCACAGCATGGCATGGCACAGCACGGCATGGCACAGCACGGCATGGCACGGCATGGCACGGCACGGCATGGCATGGCACGGCAAAGCACGGCATGGCATGGCACGGCACAGCATGGCACAGCATGGCACAGCACGGCATGGCACAGCACGGCATGGCACAGCACGGCACGGCACAGCACGGCACGGCACAGCATGGCATGGCACAGCATGGCACGGCACAGCATGGCATGGCACAGCACAGCACGGCACAGCACAGCACAGCACGGCATGGCACGGCACGGCACGGCATGGCACGGCATGGCACAGCATGGCACGGCATGGCACAGCATGGCACGGCACGGCATGGCATGGCACAGCATGGCACAGCATGGCATGGCATGGCACAGCATGGCATGGCACGGCATGGCATGGCACGGCATGGCACGGCACGGCATGGCACGGCACAGCATGGCACGGCATGGCATGGCACGGCATGGCACAGCATGGCACAGCATGGCATGGCACGGCATGGCACAGCATGGCATGGCACAGCATGGCACAGCATGGCACAGCATGGCATGGCACGGCATGGCATGGCACAGCATGGCATGGCACAGCATGACACAGCATGGCACAGCACGGCATGGCACAGCACGGCATGGCATGGCACGGCATGGCACGGCATGGCACAGCACGGCATGGCACGGCATGGCATGGCACGGCATGGCACGGCATGGCACGGCATGGCACAGCACGGCATGGCACAGCATGGCACGGCACGGCATGGCACGGCACGGCATGGCATGGCACGGCATGGCACGGCATGGCACGGCATGGCACAGCACGGCATGGCATGGCACAGCATGGCACGGCACGGCATGGCACGGCACGGCATGGCACAGCATGGCATGGCACGGCATGGCATGGCACGGCATGGCATGGCACGGCATGGCACGGCATGGCACGGCACAGCATGGCACGGCACAGCATGGCACGGCACAGCATGGCATGGCACAGCATGGCACGGCATGGCACAGCATGGCATGGCACAGCATGGCACGGCACAGCATGGCACGGCACAGCATGGCATGGCATGTCACGGCACGGCATGGCACAGCATGGCATGGTATGGCACAGCATGGCATGGCACAGCACAGCATGGCATGGCACAGCACAGCATGGCACAGCACGGCACGGCATGGCACAGCACGGCACGGCACAGCACAGCACGGCACAGCATGGCACAGCACGGCACGGCATGGCACGGCATGGCACGGCACGGCATGGCACAGCATGGCACGGCACGGCACGGCATGGCACAGCATGGCACGGCATGGCACAGCATGGCATGGCACAGCACGGCACGGCACAGCACAGCATGGCACAGCACGGCACGGCATGGCACGGCACAGAAGGGCACAGCAGGGCACAGCACGGCATGGCATGGAATCATGGCACGGCATGGCATGGCACGGCACAGCATGGCACAGCACGGCACAGCATCACAGCACAGCACCAACCTTCTGCTCCTCCAGCTGCGCCTTCGCCACCTTGACATCAGCAGCCGGCGGCTTCTGGTTGCCCACCAGCTCCTCCATGTCGGCCACCCAGGCCAGCAGGGCCTGCAGGGTGTCCTCGGGGACGGCCTGGGGGGCGACCTGCAGGGAGACACTGCTGGGGAGAGGGGGATCCCCCCCCGGGTTCACTGCCAGGGGGGTCCCGGCCCACCTGAGCTCCCTGCAGTGTCCCCACATCCCCACGATGTCCCCATGTCCCCAAGTCCCCACATTCCCACGTCCCTTTGGTCCCTTTGGTCCCTTTGGTCCCCATGTCCCCACATTCCCACGTCCCTTTGGTCCCTTTGGTCCCTTTGGTCCCCATGTCCCCACAATCCCACGTCCCTTTGGTCCCTTTGGTCCCTTTAGTCCCCATGTCCCCACATTCCCACGTCCCTTTGGTCCCTTTGGTCCCTTTGGTCCCCAAGTCCCCACATTCCCACGTCCCTTTGGTCCCTTTGGTCCCTTTGGTCCCTTTGGTCCCTTTGGTCCCCATGTCCCCATGATCCCCGAGTCCCCAGACCAGGGAAGTCCCAGCACCACGCACACAACCCAGGGCGCACAGCGGGCACCACTGCAGCCCTGCAGACGTGCAGCACCACTGCAGGCCCAAGCGCAGGGCTGCAGCACTGCAGATGGACCTGAGGAGACTCCTGGAACTGGGCAGAGGGGACTGGGATCCCCATAGGGACAGCTGGGGGCTCTGGGATCCCCATAGGGACAGCTGGGGGCTCTGGGATCCCCATAGGGACAACTGGGGGCTCTGGGATCCCTATGGGGACAACTGGGGGCTCTGGGATCCCCATAGGGACAGCTGGGGGCACTGGGATCCCTATAGGGACAACTGATGACTCTGGGATCCCTATGGGGACAGCTGGGGGCACCAAGATCCCCATAGGGACAGCTGGGGGCACCAGGATCCCTATAGGGACAACTGGGGGCACCAAGATCCCCATAGGGACAGCTGGGGGTTCTGGGATCCCTATGGGGACAACTGGGGGCTCTGGGATCCCCATAGGGACAGCTGAGGGCACTGGGATCCTCATAGGGACAGCTGGGGGCTCTGGGATCACCATAGGGACAACTGGGGGCACCAAGATCCCCATAGGGACAGCTGGGGGTTCTGGGATCCCTATGGGGACAACTGGGGGCTCTGGGATCCCCATAGGGACAGCTGAGGGCACTGGGATCCTCATAGGGACAGCTGGGGGCTCTGGGATCACCATAGGGACAACTGGGGGCACCAAGATCCCCATAGGGACAGCTGGGGGTTCTGGGATCCCTATGGGGACAACTGGGGGCACCAAGATCCCTATGGGGACAACTGGGGGTTCTGGGATCCCTATGGGGACAACTGGGGGCACTGGGATCCTCATAGGGACAACTGGGGGCTCTGGGATCCCTACTGGGAAAACTGGGGGCACCGGGATCCCCATAGGGACAGCTGGGGGCACCGGGATCCCTATGGGGACAGCTGGGGGCTCTGGGATCCCCATAGGGACAACTGGGGGCACTGGGATCCCCATAGGGACAGCTGGGGGCACCAAGATCCCCATAGGGACAGCTGGGGGCTCTGGGATCCCTATGGGGACAACTGAGGACTTTGGGATCCCTATGGGGAGAGCTGGGGACACCAGGATCCCTATGGGGACAACTGGGGGTCTGGGATCCCCATAGGGACAGCTGGGGGCACTGGGATCCCCATAGGGACAGCTGGGGGCACCGGGATCCCTATGGGGACAGCTGGGGGAACCAAGATCCCCATAGGGACGGCTGAGGACACCAGGATCCCTATGGGGACAACTGAGGACTCTGGGATCCCTATGGGGACAGCTGGGGACACCGGGATCCCCATAGGGACAGCTGGGGGCACCGGGATCCCCATAGGGACAGCTGGGGGCACCAGTATCCCTATGGGGAGAACTGGTGGCACCAAGATCCCTATGGGGACAACTGGGGCTCTGGGATTCCCATGGGAACAGCTGGGCACAGCAAGCTCCTGACAGCCATGGGGCCAGCCAGGGGCACTGTGGTCCCCATAGGGACGGCTGGGGACACCGGGATCCCCATAGGGACAGCTGGGGGCACCAAGATCCCTATTGGGACAGCTAGGGGCTCAGGGATCCCTATGGGGACAACTGAGGACTCTGGGATCCCTATGGGGACAGCTGGAGGCTCCAAGATCCCTATGGGGACAGCTGGGGGCTCTGGGATCCCCATAGGGGCAGTTGGAGGCACCAAGATCCACATAGGGACAACTGGGGACACCGGGATCCCTATTGGGACGGCTGGGGACACCAGGATCCCTATTGGGACAGCTGGGGGCACCGGGATCCCCATAGGGACGGCTGGGGACACCGGGATCCCTATTGGGACAACTGGGGGCTCTGGGATCCCCATAAGGACGGTTGGAGGCACCAAGATCCACACAGGGACAACTGGGGACACCAGGATCCCACAGGGATGGCTGGGGACACCGGGATCCCCATAGGGACAGCTGGGGGCACCAAGATCCCACAGAGACAACTGGGGGCTCAGGGATCCCCATAGGGACAGCTGGGGGCCCTGGAATCCCACAGGGACAACTGGGGACACCGGGATCCCTATTGGGACAACTGGGGGCTCTGGGATCCCTATGGGGATGGTGGGGACACCGGGATCCCTATTGGAACAGCTGGGGACACCGGGATCCCTATGGGGACAACTGAGGGCTCTGGGATCCCCATAGGGACAACTGGGGGCCCTGGAATCCCACAGGGACAACTGGGGACACCGGGATCCCTATTGGGACGGCTGGGGACACCGGGATCCCTATGGGGACAACTGAGGGCTCTGGGATCCCCATAGGGACAACTGGGGGCCCTGGAATCCCACAGGGACAACTGGGGACACCGGGATCCCTATGGGGAGAACTGGCGGCACCAAGATCCCTATAGGGACAGCTGGGGGCTCTGGGATCCCCATAGGGACAGCTGGGGGCAGGCACCAAGATCCCTATGGGGACAACTGGGGGTCTGGGATCCCCATAGGGACAGCTGGGGGCTCAGGGATCCCTATGGGGACAACTAAGGACTCTGGGATCCCTATGGAGACAGCTGGGGACACTGGGATCCCTGTTGGGACAGCTGGGGACACCGGGATCCCTATTGGGATGGCTGGGGACACCGGGATCCCCACGGCCCCGGGGCTCGGCACTCAGCCGTCCCTTTTGGGGTCCGCCGCTCGGCCATCACCTCGTGGCCGTCGCTGCCATCCGTCAGCACGGCGTCCCCCCCCCGCCGGATATCGGGTGACCTCCACGATCTCCGTCACGATGGTCTCCGTCACCTCCGTCACCTCCGTCACCTCCCTCGCGCTGAGCGGCTGCCACGACCGCGGCCCACGCGGCGCCCGGGGGGGGGGGGGTCCAGGCGGCCTCCCCTTCCCATCCCGGCGCTCGCAACGCCACGCACGCGGCGCCGCCGTTCTGCACCGCCGCCTCCGAGAGGCAGCGTTGAAGCGCTGGGCTGCGCCGTGGCCCCGCCGCGCTCCAGCCGTTCTCCGTCGGCGTTTTTCCGGCGCCCTCATCCGGCACCGGCGGCTCCTCGGAGCGGCGGCTCTTCTGGCCCAGGCAGCCGGGGCGGCTCGCCGAGTTCCCCATGGCGCTGCGGGGCTGCGCTCACATCCCGGCCTGTAATGAGCCGGGCCGGGTGTCAGAGAGGGCTGGGGGAATCCCTGCGGCTGCCGCAGCGAAATCCTGCGCCAACATCTCGCAATGCCATCCTGTGCCAAAGTCCTGCACCAAAATCCTGCGCCAAAACCCTGCACCAAAGTCCTGCAACAAAGTCCTGCAACAAAGTCCTGCAACAAAGTCCTGCAACAAAGTCCTGCACTGGGGTCCTGTGCCAAAGTCCTGCACCAAAATCCTGTGCCAAAACCCGGTGTCAAAGTCCTGCACCACAATCCTGTGCCAAAGTCCTGCACTGGGATCCTGCGCCAAAGTCCTGCACCAAAGTCCTGTGCCAAAACCCTGCACCAAAACCCTGCATTGGGATCCTGTGCCAAAGTCCTGCGCCAAAACCCTGTGCCAAAACCCTGCACTGGGATCCCGTGCCAAAGTCCTGCACCACAATCCTGCGCCAAAGTCCTGCACTGGGATCCTGTGCCAAAGTCCTGCACCAAAATCCTGTGCCAAAATCCTGCACCGAAGTCCTGTGTCAAAACCCTGCACTGGGATCCTGTGCCACAGTCCTGCATTCAAAATCCTGCACCAAAGTCCTGTGCCAAAGTCCTGCACTGGGATCCTGCGCCAAAACCCTGTGCCAAAACCCTGCACTGGGATCCTGCACCAAAGTCCTGCACCACAATCCTGCGCCAAAGTCTTGCACCAAAATCCAGCACCAAAACCCTGCACCAAAACCCCGTGTCAAAGTCCTGCACCACAATCCTGTGCCAAAAGCCTGCACCAAAATCCAGCACCAAAGTTCTGCACCAAAGTCCTGAGCCAAAACCCTGTGTCAAAGTCCTGTGCCAAAACCCTGCGCCAAAACCCTGCACCAAAGTCCTGCACTGGGATCCTGTGTCAAAGTCCTGCGCCAAAAGCCTGCTCCAAAGTCCTGTGCCAAAGTCCTGCGCCAAAACCCTGTGCCAAAACCCTGCACTGGGATCCCGTGCCAAAGTCCTGCACCACAATCCTGCGCCAAAGTCCTGCACTGGGATCCTGTGCCAAAGTCCTGCGCCAAAATCCTGCGCCAAAACCCTGCATTGGGATCCTGTGCCAAAGTCCTGCACCAAAATCCTGTGCCAAAATCCTGCACCGAAGTCCTGTGTCAAAACCCTGCACTGGGATCCTGTGCCACAGTCCTGCATTCAAAATCCTGCACCAAAGTCCTGCACCAAAGTCCTGCACTGGGATCCTGCGCCAAAACCCTGTGCCAAAACCCTGCACTGGGATCCTGCACCAAAGTCCTGCACCACAATCCTGCGCCAAAGTCTTGCACCAAAATCCAGCACCAAAGTCCTGCACTGAAGTCCTGCACCAAAACCCTGCACCAAAACCCCGTGTCAAAGTCCTGCACCACAATCCTGTGCCAAAAGCCCGCACCAAAATCCTGCACCAAAGTTCTGCACCAAAGTCCTGAGCCAAAACCCCGTGTCAAAGTCCTGTGCCAAAACCCTGCACCAAAGTCCTGCACTGGGATCCTGTGCCAAAGTCCTGCGCCAAAACCCGGTGTCAAAGTCCTGCACCACAATCCTGTGCCAAAGTCCTGCGCCAAAGTCCTGCACTGGGATCCTGTGCCACAGACCTGCAACAAAGTCCTGCGCCAAAACCCTGTGCCAAAACCCTGCGCCAAAGTCCTGCACTGGGATGCTGCGCCAAAACCCTGCACTAAAGTCCTGCACGAAAACCCTGCGCCAAAACCCCGCACCACAATCCTGTGCCAAAAGCCTGCACCGAAAATCCTGCACCAAAGTCCTGTGCCCAAAGTCCTGCACGAAAACCCTGTGCCAAAACCCCGCGTCAAAGTCCTGCACCACAATCCTGTGCCAAAGTCCAGCACCAAAGCCCTGCACCCAAAGCCCCTGCACCCAAAGCCCTGCACCCAAAGCCCTGCACCCAAAGCCCCGTGTCGCTCTCCTGCACCCAAAATCCTGTGCCAAAGTCCTGCACCCAAAGCCCTGCACCCAAAACCCCGGGTTGCTCTCCTGCACCCAAAATCCTGAGCAAAAATCAGGTGCCAAAGTCCTGCACAAAAGCCCTGCACCCAAATCCCTACACCCAAAGCGCCGTATCACTCTCCTGCACCCAAAATCCTGTGCCAAAGTCCTGCAGCAAATCCCTGCACCCAAAGCCCTGCACCCAAAGCCCCGGGTTGCCATCCTGCACCCAGAATCCTGTGCCAAAATCAGCTGCCAAAGTCCTGCACCAAAGTCCTGCGCCAAAACCCCGCACCAAAGTCCTGCACCAAAGCCCTGCACCCAAAGACCCGGGTTGCTCTCCTGCACCCAAAGCCCTGCACCCAAAGCCCTGCACCCAAAGCCCCATGTCGCTCTCCTGCACTCAAGATCACGTGCCAAAGTCCTGCACCAAAGTCCTGCACTGTGATCCTGTGCCAAAGTCCTGCACCAAAGTCCCGCGCCAAAGTCCTGTGCCAAAACCCCACATCAAAGTCCTGCACCAAAATCCTGTGCCAAAGTCCTGCAACAAAACCCTGCACCCAAAGACCTGTGCCAAAGTCCTGCACTGGGATCCTGTACCAAAGTCCTGCACCAAAACCCTGCACCAAAGTCCTGCACTGTGATCCAGTGCCAAAGTCCTGCGCCAAAGTCCTGCACCAAAGTCCTGTGCCAAAACCCTGCACCAAAGTCCTGTGCCAAAACCCTGCACTGGGATCCTGTGCCAAAGTCCTGCACCAAAATCCTGCGCCAAAGTCCTGCGCCAAAACCCTGCACCCAAAGTCCTGCAGCGAAGTTCTGCACCAAAACCCCGCGCCAAAACCCCGTGTCAAAGTCCTGCACCAAAGTCCTGCACCAAAGTCCTGCGCCAAAACCCTGCACCGAACTCCTGCAACAAAGTCCTGCGCCAAAATCCTGTGCCAAAACCCGGTGTCAAAGTCCTGCACCACAATCCTGTGCCAAAGTCCTGCACTGGGATCCTGCGCCAAAGTCCTGCACCAAAGTCCTGCGCCAAAACCCTGCACCAAAACCCTGTGCCAAAACCCCGTGCCAAAGTCCTGCACCAAAGTCCTGCGCCAAAACCCTGCACCGAAGTCCTGCAACAAAGTCCTGCACCAAAATCCTGTGCCAAAACCCGGTGTCAAAGTCCTGCACCACAATCCTGTGCCAAAGTCCTGCACTGGGATCCTGTGTCAAAGTCCTGCACCAAAATCCTGCACCAAAGTCCTGCGCCAAAACCCCGCGTCAAAGTCCTGTGCCAAAGTCCTGCGCCAAAACCCTGCACTGGGATCCTGCACCAAAGTCCTGCGCCAAAACTCTGCGCCACAGTCCTGCACTGGGATCCTGAGCCAAAGTCCTGCGCCAAAGTCCTGCACCAAAATCCAGCACCAAAATCCAGCACCAAAGTCCTGCACCAAAGTCCTGCGCCAAAGTCCTGCAGCAAAAGCCTGCACCACAATCCTGTGCCAAAGTCCTGCACTGGGATCCTGTGCCAAAGTCCTGCACCAAAACCCTGCACCGAAGTTCTGTGCCAAAGTCCGGCACCAAAATCCTGTGCCAAAGTCCTGCACCAAAGTCCTGCGCCAAAACCCTGTGCCAAATCCTGCACCACAATCCTGCGACAAAGTCCTGCACCAAAACCCCACGTCAAAGTCCTGCACCAAAGTCCTGCACCACAATCCTGTGCCAAAGTCCTGCACTGGGATCCTGCGCCAAAGTCCTGCACCAAAGTCCTGTGCCAAAACCCTGCACCAAAACCCTGCATTGGGATCCTGTGCCAAAGTCCTGCGCCAAAACCCTGTGCCAAAACCCTGCACTGGGATCCCGTGCCAAAGTCCTGCACCACAATCCTGCGCCAAAGTCCTGCACTGGGATCCTGTGCCAAAGTCCTGCGCCAAAATCCTGCGCCAAAATCCTGCATTGGGATCCTGTGCCAAAGTCCTGCACCAAAATCCTGTGCCAAAATCCTGCACCGAAGTCCTGTGTCAAAACCCTGCACTGGGATCCTGTGCCACAGTCCTGCATTCAAAATCCTGCACCAAAGTCCTGCACCAAAGTCCTGCACTGGGATCCTGCACCAAAGTCTTGCACCAAAATCCAGCACCAAAGTCCTGCACTGAAGTCCTGCACCAAAACCCTGCACCAAAACCCCGTGTCAAAGTCCTGCACCACAATCCTGTGCCAAAAGCCTGCACCAAAATCCAGCACCAAAGTTCTGCACCAAAGTCCTGAGCCAAAACCCCGTGTCAAAGTCCTGTGCCAAAACCCTGTGCCAAAACCCTGCACCAAAGTCCTGCACTGGGATCCTGTGTCAAAGTCCTGCGCCAAAGTCCTGCACTGGGATCCTGTGCCAAAGTCCTGCGCCAAAAGCCTGCTCCAAAGTCCTGTGCCAAAGTCCTGCACTGAAGTCCTGCGCCAAAACCCTGCACCAAAACCCTGCACCAAAACCCTGCACCGGGATCCTGCGCCAAAGTCCTGCACCAAAGTCCTGCACCAAAGTCCTGCACCAAAGTCCTGCACGAAAACCCTGCGCCAAAACCGCGCGTCAAAGTCCTGCACCACAATCCTGTGCCAAAAGCCTGCACCCAAAATCCTGCACCAAAGTCCTGTGCCCAAAGTCCTGCACCAAAACCCTGTGCCAAAACCCCGCGTCAAAGTCCTGCACCACAATCCTGTGCCAAAGTCCAGCACCAAAGCCCTGCACCCAAAGCCCTGCACCCAAAGCCCTGCACCCAAAGCCCCAGGTTGCTCTCCTGCACCCAAAATCCTGAGCAAAAATCAGGTGCCAAAGTCCTGCACAAAAGCCCTGCACCCAAATCCCTGCACCCAAAGCCCCGTATCACTCTCCTGCACCCAAAATCCTGTGCCAAAGTCCTGCAGCAAATCCCTGCACCCAAAGCCCAGCACCCAAAGCCCCGGGTTGCCATCCTGCACCCAAAATCCTGTGCCAAAATCAGCTGCCAAAGTCCTGCACCAAAGTCCTGCGCCAAAACCCCCGCACCAAAGTCCTGCACCAAAGCCCTGCACCCAAAGCCCCGGGTTGCTCTCCTGCACCCAAAATCCTGCACCCAAAGCCCTGCACCCAAAGCCCCATGTCGCTCTCCTGCACCCAAAATCACGTGCCAAAGTCCTGCACCAAAGTCCTGCACTGTGATCCTGTGCCAACGTCCTGCACCAAAGTCCTGTGCCAAAGTCCTGCACTGGGATCCCGTGCCAAAAACCTGCACTGAAGTCCTGCGCCACAATCCTGCACCAAAACCCTGCACTGGGATCCGGAGCCAAAGTCCTGAGCCAAAGTCCTGCACCAAAATCCTACGCCAAAGTCATGCAACAAAGTCCTGCACTGGGATCCTGTGCCAAAGTCCTGCACCAAAACCCTGCAAAACCCGGCCATAGGGACACATGGGGACGCCATAGGGACACATGGGGGACATATGGGGACATATGGGGACACATGGGGACACCATAGGGACACATGGGGACTCCATAGGGACACATGGGGACACATGGGGACGCCATAGGGACACATGGGAACTCCATAGGGACACATGGGGACGCCATAGGGACACACGAGGATGCCATAGGGACACATGGGGACTCCATAGGGACACATGGGGACTCCATAGGGACACATGGGGACGCATGGGGATGCCATAGGGACACATGGGGACTGCATAGGGACACATGGGGATGCCATAGGGGACACATGAGATGCCATAGGGACACATGGGGACGCCATAGGGACACATGGGGACGCCATAGGGACACATGAGATGCCATAGGGACACATGGGGACACATGGGGATGCCATAGGGACACGGGGACTCCATAGGGACACATGGGGACGCCAGAGGGACACATGGGGACGCCATAGGGACACATGGGGACTCCATAGGGACACTGGGGATGCCATAGGGACACATGGGGACGCCATAGGGATGCCATAGGGACACATGGGGACACCATAGGGACACATGAGATGCCATAGGGACACATGGGGACGCCATAGGGACACATGGGGACTCCATAGGGACACATAGGGACACATGGGGACACATGGGGACGCCATAGGGACACATGGGGATGCCATAGGGACACACGGGGACTGCATAGGGACACATGGGGACGCCATAGGGACGCATGGGGACACATGGGGACTCCATAGGGACACATGGGGACGCCATAGGGACACACGGGGACGCCATAGGGACACATGGGGACGCCATAGGGACACATGGGGACGCCATAGGGATGCATGGGGACGCCATAGGGACGCATGAGATGCCATAGGGACACATGGGGACTCCATAGGGACACATGGGGACGCCATAGGGACACATGGGGACGCCATAGGGACACATGGGGACAAAATAGGGACACATGGGGACGCCATAGGGAGACATGGGGACGCCATAGGGATGCCATAGGGACACATGGGGACACATGGGGACGCCATAGGGACACATGGGGACGCCATAGGGACACATGAGGACTCCATAGGGACACATGGGGACGCCATAGGGACACACAAGGGGACTCCATAGGGACACATGAGATGCCATAGGGACACATGGGGACACATGGGGACTCATAGGGACACATGGGGACGCCATAGGGACACATGGGGATGATATAGGGACACATGGGGACGCCATAGGGATGCCATAGGGACACATGGGGACTGCATAGGGACACAAGGGGACGCCATAGGGACACATGGGACGCCATAGGGACACATGGGGACGCCATAGGGATGCAATAGGGACACATGGGGACGCCATAGGGACACATGGGGACGCTATACGGGACACATGGGGACTCCATAGGGACACATGGGGACGCCATAGGGACACATGGGGACGCCATAGGGACACATGGGGACACATGGGGATGCCATAGGGACACATGGGGACGCCATAGGGACACATGGGGATGCCATAGGGACACACGGGGACTCCATAGGGACACATGGGGACTCCATAGGGACACAAGGGGACGCCATAGGGACACATGGGGACACCATGGGGACACATGGGGATGCCATAGGGACACATCGGACACATGGGGACGCCACAGGGACACACAGGGACGCCATAGGGACACACAGGGACTCCATAGGGACACATGGGGACGCCATAGGGACACATGGGGATGCCATAGGGACACATGGGGACACATGGGGACGCCATAGGGACACACGGGGACTCCATAGGGACACATGGGGACGCCATAGGGACACATGGGGACTGCATAGGGACACATGGGGACGCCATAGGGACACACAGGGACTCCATAGGGACACATGGGGACGCCATAGGGACACAAGGGGGACGCCATAGGGACACATGGGGACGCCATAGGGACACATGGGGACTGCATAGGGACACATGGGGACGCCATGGGGACACATGGGGACGCCATGGGGACACAAGGGGACGCCATAGGGACACATGGGGACTGCATAGGGACACATGGGAACTCCATAGGGACACATGGGGACTCCATAGGGACACATGAGATGCCATAGGGACACATGGGGACGCCATAGGGACACATGGGGACTCCATAGGGACACATGGGGACGCCATAGGGACACATGGGGATGCCATAGGGACACATGGGGACTCCATAGGGACACATGAGATGCCATAGGGACACATGGGGACTCCATAGGGACACACGGGGACGCCATAGGGACACATGGGGACACATGGGGACTCCATAGGGACACACGGGGACGCCATAGGGACACATGGGGATGCCATAGGGACACATGGGGACACATGGGGACGCCATAGGGACACACAGGGACTCCATAGGGACACATGGGGACGCCATAGGGACACAAGGGGACACATGGGGACGCCATAGGGACACACAGGGACTCCATAGGGACACATGGGGACGCCATAGGGACACAAGGGGACGCCATAGGGACACATGGGGACGCCATAGGGACACATGGGGACTGCATAGGGACACATGGGGACGCCATGGGGGACACATGGGGACTCCATAGCGGACACATGAGATGCCATAGGGACACATGGGGACTCCATAGGGACACACGGGGACGCCATAGGGACACATGGGGACGCCACAGGGACACATGGGGACACATGGGGACTCCATAGGGACACACGGGGACGCCATAGGGACACATGGGGATGCCATAGGGACACATGGGGATGCCATAGGGACACATGGGGACACATGGGGACGCCATAGGGACACATGGGGATGCCATAGGGACACACGGGGACGCCATAGGGACACACGGGGATGCTGTAGGGACACATGGGGACTGCATAGGGACACATGGGGACTCCATAGGGACACATGGGGATGCCATAGGGACACATGAGATGCCATAGGGACACATGGGGACTCCATAGGGACATACGGGGACGCCATAGGGACACATGGGGACACAAGGGGAAGCCATAGGGACACATGGGGACTCCATAGGGACACATGGGGACTCATAGGGACACATGGGGACGCCATAGGGACACGTGGGGACACACGGGGACGCCATAGGGACACATGGGGACGCCATAGGGACACTGGGGACTCCATAGGGACACACGGGGACGCCATAGGGACACATGGGGATGCCATAGGGACACATGGGGACATATGGGGACTCCATAGGGACACATGGGGATGCCATAGGGACACATGGGGACGCCATAGGGACACGCGAGGATGCCATAGGGACACATGGGGACGCCATAGGGACACATGGGGACGCCATAGGGACACATGAGATGCCATAGGGACACATGGGGACTGCATAGGGACACATGGGGACGCCATAGGGACACATGGGGACACATGGGGACGCCATAGGGACACATGGGGACGCCATATAGGGACACATGGGGACTCCAGAGGGACACATGGGGAACGCCAGAGGGACACATGGGGACGCCATAGGGACTCCATAGGGACACGTTGGGACGCCATAGGGACACATGGGGACGCCATAGGGACACGTGGGGACTCCATAGGGACACGTGGGGACGCCATTGGGACACATGGGGACTCATAGGGACACATGGGGACGCCATAGGGACACATGGGGACTCATAGGGACACATGGGGACACATGGGGACTCCATGGGGACACATGGGGGACACATGGTGTCTCCATAGGGACACATGGGGACACCATAGGGACACATGGGGACACTACGGGGACTCCATAGGGACACTGGGGACGCCATAGGGACACATGGGGACGCCTTAGGGACACATGGAGACTCATAGGGACACATGGGGACACCATAGGGACACATGGGGACACCATAGGGACACATGGGGACACACGGGGACTCCATAGGGGACACTGGGGACGCCATAGGGACACATGGGGACGCCATAGGGACACACGGGGACGCCACAGGGGGACACGGGGACACATGGGGACGCCATAGGGGACACATGGGGACACATGGGGACTCCATAGGGACATTGGGGACGCCATAGGGCACATGAGGATGCCATAGGGACACATGGGACGCCATAGGGAACACATGAGGACTCCATAGGACACATGGGGACGCCATAGGGACACATGGGACTCCATAGGGACACATGGGGACGCATAGGGACACACGGGGACGCCATAGGGACACACGGGACGCCATAGGGACACACGGGGACGCCATAGGGACACATGGGGACTCACAGGGACACACGGGGACTCCATAGGGACACATGGGGACGCCACAGGGATGCCATAGGGACACATGGGGACACATGGGGACACATGGGGACACATGGGGACACATGGGGACACATGAGATGCCATAGGGACACATGGGGACGCCATAGGGACACATGGGGATGCCATAGGGACTCCATAGGGACACATGGGGACTCCATAGGGACACATGGGACGCCATAGGGACGCATGAGGATGCCATAGGGACGCATGGGGACGCCATAGGGAGACATGGGGACGCCATAGGGAGACATGGGGACACAATGGGGACGCCATAGGGACACATGAGATGCCATAGGGACACATGAGATGCCATAGGGGACACACGGGGACTCCATAGGGACACTGGGGATGCCATAGGGACACATGGGGACACATGGGGACGCCATAGGGACACATGGGGACACATGGGGACGCCATAGGGACACATGGGGACTGTATAGCCCTCAATCCTGCACCCAAAAATCCTGCACCACCGTCTTGCACCCAAAGTCCTGCACCCAAAGTCCTGCACCACACAGTCCTGCTCAATCCCTGCTCTCATAGCACGGCCCGCTGCACGCTGCAAACCACGGCGCAGGAACAGCAGCCAGCCCTTGCAGCAGCAGCACGGGCCCTGGGCACGCTCAGCACACATGCACTGCACTGCAGGCTGCACAGCACCACACTGCACTGCAGCAGCTCCTGCACCGTGTGCACACAGCCCCACGCTCAGCACTGCACCATGCATTGCACACAGCCCATAGACACACACAGCCCCCCACAAACGCACACAGCCCATAGCAACACACACAGCCCCATAGACACCTCACACTCACCCCATAGACACACACACAGCCCCACACCAGCCCCCACAAACACACACAGCCTATATACACACACAGCCCCATATCCACCATGCACAGCCCCACATCAACACACACAGCCCCATAGACACTCACACTCACTCACACTCACCCCATAGACACACACAGCCCCACATTGACACACACAGCCCCACATTGACACACACAGCCCCACACCGACACACACAGCCCCACACCGACACACACAGCCCCCACACCGACACACACAGCCCCACACCGACACACACAGCCCCACATCAGCACAGCCCTATATACACCCAGCCCCACACCGACGCACAGCCCCACAGCGACGCACAGCCCCACAGCGACGCACAGCCCCATATCAACAACGCACAGCTCCATATACACTCACACTCACACTCACCCCATAGACAGACACAGCCCCACATCAACACGTTCAGCCCTATATACACACACAGCCCCACATCACACACACAGCCCCATATACACTCACAGTCACTCACTCAACCCGTATCAACACACACAGCCCCACACCAACACACACAGCCCTATAAACACACTCAGCCCCCATATACACTCACACTCACACTCACCCCATAGACACACACACAGCCCCCACACAGCCCCCCACAAACACACACAGCCCTATATACACACACAGCCCCATATCACCATGCACAGCCCCCACATCAACACACACAGCCCCACACCACACACACACAGCCCCACATACACACACTCACACTCACCCCATAGACACACAAACAGCCCCACATCAACACTCAGCCCCACACCAACACACACAGCCCCATAGACACACACTCACACTCACCCCACATACACACACGCAGCCCCCTCCCCCCCCACACAGCCCCACATCAACACACACCAGCCCTATATACACTCACACTCACCCCATAGACACACACAGCCCCACACCAACACACACAGCCCCATATACACTCTCCCCATAGACACACACACACAGCCCCACACCGCCCCCCACAAACACACACCGCCCTATATACACACACAGCCCATAGCAACACACAGCCCCCACATCAACACACACAGCCCCATATCAACACACACAGCCCCACATCAACACACACAGCCCCCACTTCAACACGCACAGCCCCACATCAACACGCACAGCCCCATATCAGCACACACAGCCCCACATCAACACACACAGTCCTATATCAACACACACAGCCCCACACAGCCCCCCCACAAACACACACAGCCCCATATCAACACACAGCCCCACATCAACACACAGAGCCCCACATCAACCACACCAGCCCTATATACACTCACACTCACTCACACTCACCCCCATAGACACACACACAGCCCCCCCCCCACTGCCCTATAAACACACTCAGCCCCATATCAACACACAGCCCCCCACAAACACACACAGCCCCATATCAACACACACAGCCCCATAGACACTCACACTCACTCACACTCACCCCATAGACACTCACAGCCCCACACCAACACACACAGCCCATAGACACTCACCCCATAGACACACACACAGCCCCACACCGCCCCCCCCCAAACACACACTGCCTATATACACACACAGCCCCATATCACCATGCACAGCCCCCACATCAACACGCACAGCCCACATCAACACCACACAGCCCCACATCAACATGCACAGCCCTATAAACGCACACAGGCCCCCACACACTCACCCATAGACACACACACAGCCCACATCAACACAGCCCTATATACACACAGCCCCACATCAACATGCACAGCCCTATGAACACACACAGCCCCCCCACACACCTCACCCCATATCAACACAGACAGCCCCACATCAACACACACAGCCCCACAGCGACACGCAGCCCCACAGCGACCACGCAGCCCCACAGCGACACGCAGCCCCACAGCGACACACACAGCCCCACATCAACACACACAGCCCTATATAGACTCACACTCAACCCCACATACACACACACAGCCCCCCCCCCCCACAGCCTATAAACACACTCAGCCCCATATCAACACACAGCCCCACATCAACACACACAGCCCCATAGACACTCACCACTCACTCACACTCAGCCTCCCATATCAACACACACAGCCCCACATCCACACACACAGCCCCACACAGCCCCCCACAAACACACACAGCCCTATATACACACACAGCCCCATAGCAACACACAGCCCCACATCAACACACACAGCCCCATATACACTCAGACACCCACACTCACCCCATAGACAAACGCACAGCCCCATATCAACACACACAGCCCCACACCGACACACAGCCCCACACCGACACACAGCCCCACACCGACACACAGCCCCACACCGACACACAGCCCCACACCGACACACACAGCCCCACATCAACACACACAGCCCACACCGACACACAGCCCCACATCAACACACACAGCCCCATATACACTCTCACTCACCCCATAGACACACAACGCCATCACACAGCCCCATATACACTCACCCCATAGACACACACACAGCCCCACACAGCCCCCCACAAACACACACACCACCCTATATACACACACAGCCCCATAGCAACACGCACAGCCCCCCACACCAACACACACAGCCCCCACCACCAACACACACAGCCCCACACCAACACACAGCCCCATATCAACAAACAGGCCCACACCAACACACACAGCCCCATAGACACTCAACACTCACCCCATAGACACACACACAGCCCCACACAGCCCCCCACAAACACACACAGCCCTATATACGCACACAGCCCCACATCAACACACACAGCCCCATATCAACACACACAGCCCCATATCAACACACACCAGCCCCACAGCGACACACAAAGCCCCACACCGACACACAAAGCCCCACACACCGACACACAGCCCCACATCAACACACACAGCCCCCACATCAACACAGCCCCACACCGACACACAGCCCCCACATCGACACACCACAGCCCCACATCAACACACAGCCCCACACCGACACACAGCCCCACATCAACACACACAGCCCCATATACACTCTCACTCACCCCATAGACACACACAGCCCCATATACACTCACCCCATAGACACACACACAGCCCCACACAGCCCCCCCACAAACACACACAGCCCTATATACACACACACAGCCCCATAGCAACACACACAGCCCCATAGCAACACACACAGCCCCACATCAACACACACAGCCCCACACCAACACACACAGCCCCACATCAACACACGCAGCCCTATATACACTCACACTCACCCCATAGACACACAGCCCCATAGACACACACACAGCCCCACATCAACACACACAGCCCCATAGACACTCACCCCATAGACACACACACAGCCCCACACAGCCCCCCACAAACACACACCGCCCTATATACACACACAGCCCCACATCAACACACAGCCCCATATACACTCACACTCACCCCATAGACACACACAGCCCCATAGACACACACACAGTCCCACATCAACACACACAGCCCCATATCAACACGCACTCACTCACACTCACCCATAGACACACACAGCCCCACATCAACACACACAGCCCCACATCAACACACACAGCCCCACATCAACACACACAGCCCTATATACACTCACACTCACACTCACCCCCATAGACACACACAGCCCCACACAGCCCCCCCACAAACACACACCACCCTATATACACACACAGCCCCATAGCAACACATACAGCCCTATATACACACACAGCCCCACATCACCATGCACAGCCCTATAAGAACACACACTGCCCCATATCAACACACACTCACTCACACTCACCCCATAGACACACACAGCCCCACAAAAAACACACTCAGCGCCACACAGCCCTCCAGAAACACAGACAGCCCCACACCGACACATACAGCCCTATAAACACACACAGCCCCACATCACCATGCACAGCCCCATAGACACTCAGACACCCACACTCTACCCCATAGACAAATGCACAGCCCCACACCAACACACACAGCCCCCACCGACACACACAGCCCCACATCAACACACACAGCCCCATATCACCATGCACAGCCCCACATCAACACACACAGCCCCATATCAACACACACAGCCCCCATATCACCATGCACAGCCCCATATCACCATGCACAGCCCCACATCAACACACACAGCCCTATAAACGCACACAGGCCCCCACACACCCACCCCATAGACACACACACAGCCCCACATCACCACGCACAGCCCCATATACACTCACACACTCACACTCACCCCACACACCAACACACAGCCCTATATACACACAGCCCCACACCAACACACACAGCCCCACATCACCACACACAGCCCTATATACACTCACACCCACCCCATAGACAAATACACAGCCCCACACACACACACAGCCCCACATCAACACACCACAGCCCCATATCAACACACACAGCCCCACATCAACACACACAGCCCCACATCAACACACACAGCCCCCCCCCAGCCCTATATACACACAGCCCCACATCAACACATACAGCCCCATAGACACTCACACTCACTCACACTCACCCCATAGACACACCACACAGCCCCCCCCCCACAGCCCTATAAACACACTCAGCCCCATATCAACACACAGCCCCACAATCACCACGCACAGCCCCACATCAACACACACAGCCCTATAAACACACACAGCCCCCACATCAACACACACAGCCCTATAAACACACACAGCCCCACATCAACACACACAGCCCCACATCAACACACACAGCCCTATATACACTCACACTCACTCACACTCACCCCCATAGACACACACTCAGCCCCCCCCCCAAGCACAGCCCCACATCAACACACACAGCCCCACACCAACACACACAGCCCCACATCAACATGCACAACACTATAAACACACACAGCCCCCCACACACACTCACCCCATAGACACAGACACAGCCCCACATCACCACGCACAGCCCCATATACACTCACACACTCACACTCACCCCATAGACACACACAAAGCCCCACTTCAACACACACAGCCCCACACCAACACACACAGCCCCACACCAACAACACACAGCCCCATATCAACACACACAGCGCCCACACCAACACACACAGCCCCATATCAACACACACAGCCCCATATACACTCACACTCACTCACACTCACCCCATAGACACACACACAGCCCCACATCAACACAGCCCTATATACACACAGCCCCACATCACATGCACAGCCCTTTGAACACACATTCACCCATATCAACACACACAGGCCCCATATCAACACACACAGCCTTATATAGACTCACACTCACCCCACATACACACACACAGCCCCCCCCCCACACACAGCCCTATAAACACACTCAGCCCCATAACATCACACACAGCCCCATAGACACTCACACTCACTCACACTCACCCTCACCCCCATAGACAA